>NC_142207.1:32125813-32278662 GCF_049639895.1 Pseudopodoces humilis | reverse complement strand
AATTGAACTTAAGGAATTAAATTAAATCAGCATCTCTAAAGTGCCAGATGTCCTATTCATGTATTTTCCTTAAGATATGCATCAAATTTGCAAGTGGATCAGAAGACAATTGTTATATTAAATTCTAACTCAATAAACAGATGCTGAAGGGTTTAAAAAATAATGTTTTTTTTTCCCCTTTGTGGAGCAAAATTGAAATGATGAAAATGCAGAGTAGTCCCAGGCATTTTCACATGCTTCTGCAGTTGCAGTATTTCTGATTTTTTCAACATAATAAGTGACAATGAAGTTCTTTTCCTATAGTAAAGGAAATTTATGAATTGCAGAGAATACTAGAAAGAAATTTTAATGAAAATACTGCAATACTAGTATGCTTTTATGGTCATCTATAGATCTTTTTATACAATTTTATGAGATTTACTATTCTGCATTTTTTTATCAAGCTTTTTTGTTTTCTTGTGGAAAAATTAATGCAGATTATTCAAGTTTGAAAATTTTTTTTTGTCTTTCCACAAATAACTTTATCTCTTTCTATTGTTAAGAAATACTGTCTAGAAGAAGAGCCTTGTGCTATTGCACTATACAGACAGAACATGGGATAGGAAATAAAGAAGATATGGAACAAAAAATTTAAAGCCAATTTGTAAAATAAGCCTCAAGGGATTTGTAAACAGTTTTACACATTATTTGCTCAGAAGTACCTGTTTTGGATTGTTTCATCATTTTATGGTGTGATCAGTGGAATCTTAGTCCTGATGTAACTTCTTGGAACACTTACACTGTCATCATTCTGTAAGTTTACAGAACATTTCATCGCCAGTGCCAGTCTGAGAGTGATGAAGAGTGTTTGGCATCATCATGGTTTTCTGGATGTGAAAAAGGGCTGACTGATTTATCTGATAAAACCACTTTGTTTTTTGTATCAATTAATAACTGTTCAAAAGCTGAATCTGAAGCTGATATGTTGAGAAATTAACAGGTATACAATCTATAATCCCACTGCATTTGCACTTATTAAAGGCCTGTATGTTACAGATGATGCATCTGGCCCTAGAAATCAGCGTGTAGCAAGGGATACCTCAGAGCTGTTGGAATAGATTGTGAAAGTACCTGGGAGGAAAGCTCTCCTCCCAATTTCAAAGTCACTCCAGCCTCCTGGCAATATGGATCAGAAAAATAAATCAGGAAATAAAGTACTGGTTGAAAACCAACACACAGAAAGCAGACGAGGTACCACACAAACAAACTTTGCAAACTTGCAGAGTCCTTGTTCTCTTGTTATTAATAAGGAGCTGTGGAGGTTAATTAACTCTCTCAGTGGTAATTTTATGTGTTTTCCTACACACACAAGCTCTTTCCTCTTTTCTCTCACTTTGATGGTCTGAGTAACAGTGACAAATCCTTTAAATTCAAGAGTTAGAAGAGAAATACTGTTAAATTCCATGAAAATCTCTGCAGAACTTTTCCTTGGCATAAGTTCCAAGAAAGTCTTTTGTCCTTTAAGCAACCTGAGAACAGGACCCATCTAACTTGAGAAAAACCCCCCACAAGCCAACATTGCATGGCCAGTTTTGAGGAATGGTTCCTGAGTTTAGTTTTGTTGTGGTGAGTTAAAGAAAGGTTCACTATCAAAATGATTGGCAGAAACTAACCATAAAAAAAAAAATAAAAAAAAAAATAAAAATCAATGTTTTTTTTCCACTGTAGCAAAATCCTATGAAGAAGAGTCTTGATCTACCTCACCTCAATTCCTCAGGTTGTAGTAGGTACCAAAACTCATGGCTTCTGATGTAATAGTGGAAAGAAATATCTGCAACAACACAGATGATGAGTTCTAGCTGTGTGAGAGGAATTTCAAAGTAGGTTCTCCTTAATCACTTTTACAAGACTTGAATATTGCCCCACAAGATTAATATACAGTGGGGTGGGTGTGATGGTGGGGAACCAAACCAAAACCCCAAAATGTATGTAATTAAACAGCCCCAGCCAATAAATGACTGGCTAATTTAAACAAAAAGTCAACAGCTAAGAGAAGCCAATTAAATGCAGTGGGCCTAAAGACTGTTAGCTTTAAAAAAAGTGTGGTGGTGTAGATAAAATTTCTGTCTTTCATTTTTACTTCTGAGTTTCCAAAAAAAGGATGTCTTGCTGTGGGACACATCAGAGGAAGGTCTGGCTGTGTCAACCATGACCCGACATCATAAACATCAAAACCATCCCATGTAAAATCAGAACAATTGCTCTTTGGGCAATTTCATACCTGAGACAACACAGGCTTTAATAAAAGGAAATGTGGTTGTTCCTTTTAAAGGTAAAGTTAGTTCACATTTAGCTGTTTTACACAGATAAATGGAATACAGGCACAGAAAAACACCAGGTTTACTGTTAAATGAAACTTTACTGCTCATCCTGTGCTACATAAATGTGACAAGAAGAGAATATTCCCCATGTGTAGTCTCAATTGTGTGATGTTTACAGTCTGTAGAACCTCATGCACTGTCAGATGGCATCATTGTGCTCTGTGTCTCCATACCCAGGTGCCACACTCTTGGAGAGAGTAGAAGGAGAATTTTAACATTACTCTTTCTAGGCAGAGTTTATCCCCACCATCAGTGGAATGAAAATTCAAGACCTCACCAAAAGTACTAAAAGAGGGTGGGGAACAAAGAGCAAAGTCTTTTTTTCTCTGTCATGGAAAGAAAAAAATAAGATAAACAGTAAGTGTTTATCCTCTGTGTTTGCATATTCCCTCATTCTTAGTAAAGGTTATAAAATCATAAAAGCTTGAAAATGGAGGCCAGCTCTTTTAATTTATCCTTCTCTAGTGGCTCCTTACTTCTAATTTCCATGTTTTGAGCTTGCTTAATTAAATCCTGGGCAGGTTACGTTATTACATGTAGCCATCATAGATTGTTAGCTAAATGATACTGTAATTTATATATCTTGGGCTGTTTAGGGACATGTATGGGAAATTAGAACAAAATATGACTACACAGCTTTTATTTGTATGCAAATTTCTGCTATTCTGCATGCAAACACTAGAATTTCTAACCAGACCAATAATAAAAAATAATTAATGTCAAAGTTATAGCAGGGAACAAGAAATGATCTTGCCTTTGTAGAGTTTTGTGTACAAGTTGATAGAATGTGGGTCTTTATAAATCACTACTTTTGCAAGTTTGCCATATTTATACGTACACATATGTATGTATCTGGTTTTTAAACTGGGTGCTCTTATTCCCTGAATAACCATAAAAATCAAAGACTTTTTTGTCATTTGTTCAACGTTCCTTTTTACATGCAATCTTCTGAAGCCCAAACCGAAGTGAAAATGCAGATTAAATTGCGAATTTAGTACAACTGTTGAATTTTGCACATGATTTTTCCATTCTGATTCTGCCCCAGAACACACATTTGTGTACTTGTTAAAGGAAAGCTATGGTTTGAGCCCTAAATAGCCTCAAAAAAGTCCAAAGAACTTTGAATAACGTGTTCAGTAAAATTCCAAATTAAAACCTGGGCTTCTGTGCACTACCCTCTGAAATGTTCCTCGCTTTTCTCTACAGAAATATCTAAAATGGAGCTACTGAGCACACAGCAGTTCTAAAAAGGCTAAGTAGAAGCACGAAGAATTAGGTTAATATGGATAAGGACATTAAAAAAGCCATGAGTTAATGTATATTTGTGAGTATTAAAAACTTGGCTAGCTTAGGATAAAATGGATGCATTAGATGAAAAATGTGGTTTAAAATTGCTGTTTTAGTGCAGGCTTTTAAATTTCTCAATCTTTAACAAGCATCTTTCTCTTTATTGAGGTGGCTTCAAAATAACAGCAGAGTGGCTGGTTTTGACATCTCAAAGTCAGACAAGTTAAAAATATTGCAACTTCCAAAATCTTTGTTACTCATCTGCAACCAAGATCTTATAGGGGAAGTTATGTCTTTAAATGCAGGGAATCTGTAATGGATGGATAGCATTAGCCAGGCTGTAGTGATAGAAAAATATTCCCGTAAAACTATTGGTAATCCCACAGTTTAGGGGCAAAAAAAGAAGAGCCTCATTTGTGCTTGGGTTGTAGCCACAGGAACTTTCTATATTCTCTTTAGAATGACCAGGAAAGCCTTGTGTTGCATGGGCTTAAGGCAGATGATCCATGGAACTAATAGGATGGGAATTTTTCCAGGCAGTAGGGTGGTTGTGGTCCTGGAAACCCCAATACAAGAAGATAAAACCAATTAGATGTAATTACTCTCCTTAAAGAATTATGCACGTTGCTTGTGTGTGAGTGCTCCTGAAAAGTGGATATTTGAAATGGAATGGATGATGTTTATAGAATAGCTCAATAAAAATTTCAAATTTCCCAGATAGAAAGTACAGCTTTGGTAAATATATGTCTCTGGATCCTGCCAAGCAGTTTAAAATGGATTACAGGTCCTTAAACATATATATAAACACATATATATATATGGATCTATGGAATATGCTAGTGGAAGTGTTTTAGCTTCTGGGTTTGGTTCCCATCAAGTCAAGGAACACTTTTAAGTTGTAGGCATAACTTCCAGATCTGTCTTAATATTCAATCTAAACTGGGGCAAAACTGGGTCATTTTTATGCCATTGGTTTAATAACATGCCAAGTAAAGTCCTGTATAAGTAGAAAGGGGTTATCAAAATGTGGTCTGGAGTAAAATGCTCGCAGAGACACTACTTGATGATCTTGGAGGTCTTTTCCACCCTTAGGTTGCCATGATCATCATACAGGACTTTACTCACTCAAGCAGATAGGTATGAAAACCTTCATGGTTTCATTCATTCACATCATACATATGAATATTATATTATATTATATTATATTATATTATATTACATTACATTACATTAATTATATAATATAATATTATAATATTATATTATAATATAATAATATAATATCATAATACAATAATATAATATAATATTATATTATATTATATTATATTATATTATATTATATTATATTATATTATATTACATTACATTAATGATATAATATAATATTATAATATTATATTATAATATAATAATATAATATCATAATACAATATTATAATATAATATAATATAATATTATATTATATTATATTATATTATATAATATTATATTATATTATATTATATTATATTATATTATATTATATTATATTATATTATATTATATTAATTCTATATTTTAATTTATTGTTTATATTTTTATTTATATTTAAATTTTCTTATACAAAATAATTGTCATCTCTAGGGCAGGGGGCTTAAATGCAGGAGCTGTAGTATGCCCTCTTTGTGAGCTTTGTTGACATGAAACATTGGGATTTGGATTTGGATTTTGGACCTGCTTGTGCCCCTGTGTACATGACTTAAACCATTTTCATGTGTCTTCCTTCCAAAACTGGAAATAAAACTATAGGTTCATTTTCCAGTATGTGAATGTCTAAAAATCTTATTTTAAGCCTTCATCTACTTTTTTTTTAAATGTCAAAATTAAGTTCTGATTAAGTTGCAATATCTAATGACTGCCTTGGTTATTTGCAAAGTTATTTTCAAATAGATTAACTAAAATAATATAACTTAAAATATGATCTAGATGGTGATTTAATTATAAGATTTCATGTCCCTTTTAAAAACAAGCAGTATATGGTTTAATGAAATTATCATATCTATTTGCCTGCAAGCATTTCATTTCAAATTAATCTTTAGACCTGCTGGCTATTATTTTCCCTGTTGTTTCAGAAAACCAGAAAGATATGAACTAGTGTATTTTATTGAATTTTTTGTTATTCCATCTGGCTTTCGAGCTCCCTGAAGCACTAATGAAGGTCAAGGAGTTTCAGAGTGAAATGCAATCCCTTCACCTGGAGTACAGAACCTGCTAGTACAATAATAACAGAAAATATCACTTTCTTTCTAGAGAATATTAGATTGCTTCATAGCTGAAGATCAGAACAAGGATGCTGAAAAATAGAAATGCCTCTTGGAGTGTGTTCTGTTACTTGAGATTCTAGTGGCTGGTACCTGATGGCTAAAGCTTATTGTTATTTCACTCAGGAGGAACAAAATGATCATAGCAATAGTTAAATGCTGACAGTAAAAATAAAAATAATTAAATGTCTTTCCGTTGTGGTCCAATTCTAGCGCGGGGAGCTCAGACATACCTCTGGTACAATAAAAACCAGATGTAACATGAATTCAAGATGAGTACATATGCATGTCCTAACTTTAGGCTTGCACAAGCATTCAGTGGGTCTGCTTGAGTGCCTGAAGAACAGGATTATATTTGCTTTAATGACCTGCTGGGGCAAAGCAGCATGGCTATCTCTTTTTTAGGATTCATTCTCATGGTTTTGCCCAGCAGGTTCTGCCAGGTGTTGCAACAGTGCAGTGCAGTTTGTGGTTAGTTCTTCAGCATCCTACATCTAGGAAAAAAAAAAACAAAACCAAAACAACTCATACCTACACAGTTGCCCCTCAGATTTATAGTAATGAATATTAGTTCAATTTCTTTCCAAGAAAATTATAGTCATGGATGAGTTAAAGTTCTGTAAAGCAGAAGTTTTCCACTTATTTCTTCTTTTTTATTGGACAGTGTCATGAAGACACTCTTGAATTTAGAATGTTGTTCCATCACTGTTCATATTTTTCCTGTTTATTTAGTTCACTACTTCCACTGGCTGCAGCTGATTCACAGCTCAATAACACTTCCCTATCAGGGGAGCATATGTAGAAATAAAGGGGGGGGAAAAGAAAAATGCATTTTAGTCAAATGATACTTATTTAGGGAAAAGAAAGAATGTAATTAGAAGAAGTCTCAGAGGTCTGATTCATGTTAGGACTCAAATTCTGTAATGCCTAGATAATAAAATACCTTATTTTGGTGCTTTTCTACTCTGTGTTGTGCTTCCCTGCACAGTGAAGTCATCACTGCTGACCTTGCATATATTTTATAATTGTGATGTTCCCTTCAGGTGTGAAATCTCCATCAGGGAAATGGAATGCCTTGCCCATGATCTGAAATCATGTAAAAGTAAAGAGAAAGGAGTGATAAACTTTAGAGTGAAGTGTCTGAGTCCTCCTTTCTCCAACAGAGGAGGGGCATGTACAGGGGCTGGGCATAGTGTGCTTGCTGGCTACGAGCTCATTTCTCTGTGCTTAGCAAAACCTTAGCCAAATCTTCAAATTTGGAAGTTGTACAATTGGCAGATGCTGTCATACTAAATGAGGAGGAAATTTTCAGTCTTTATTCTAAAGGCTGCTCCAGCAGTCCCCCTAAATTACATAGAACTACACGGGTATTAAAAGTGTATTTACTATTCTGTCCCCTTCACTGATAAGAAAATATCTATAAAACAGGAAATAAGGAGTTTGAGCAGCATCATTGTAAGAAATGCTGTTCTGGTCTCCTTCCTTTTGCTCCCTTTCCCTTTGTGGCATTTGCTCTGCACATCCTGGGAACATTGTATGCTGTCAGAGCAAAGATCCATTTCGCTCAGTAATCCCTTGTTTCTTGAGCTCTCCAGTGCTGGATGCCAGGGAAAGATGGAAACTGGAGATAAGCAGTGATGTCCTGTTGGATGAACCTGGCCTGCAGCACACCCTGGCTCAGAGCTTTCCTGCACTAATGGTGGCTCCTTAAAATTTAATAGTGTTTAATGGGAGGTATATCCCTGACTCCAGTGGATCCTGGTGCTCACAGCTGTAACGGTGAACACCTTCCCAACAGAACAAGCTCCCCCTCCATGTCCTTCCTTCCCTCTACTTCCCTATACTCCTGCTTTTTAGAAAGTATTTCAGTATTTCAGGGAGTTTCCACGTCTTTGGATGCTTATCTTTTGCTCTTCTTACTTTAAGTCACAAAATTATTTCCTGGTGCCTCATGCTGATGAAATCTGTTGTCCCAGGGAAGAGGGCCTAGGGGGAAGGCTGTGAAAAATGAAGCCTTTATATCCCCACTGAGTGCTTATAAAAGTGAGTGGATAGGATCTTAATAGCTTTTTAAATACTGACCATCTTGTACCCAGCCTTTGATTTTACCTTTGGAGCTGGAAAGCTGATGGCAAGAAATACTGATTTACTATATTTAATACACTAAAAGTTATGAAGAAGTTTGCAAAGGGTAAAGCAGTTGCAGAAAAGCTGCTCCTTCAGAAGTGTGGGTGCTTATCTGTCCTAATTAAATACAGAGATGGAGGTGCAAATCTGAAGGGCTCAGGATTTGTTCCAGTGCCGTATTTCCCATTTCCATACAACCCAGAAATTGCATTTACACATTTCCTTCAGGCAAATATCCTAAGCACAAGCACATAATGTAATAAACTGCAGATAAACTTCTGTGATACTGGGTTCAAAAGGAAGAGGAGAAATTAGGTCAGATATTGGGAAGAAGTTCTCTGTGAGGGTGGGGAGCCCCTGGCACAGGTTGCCCAGAGAAGCTGTGGCTGCCCCATCCCTGGAAGTGTTCAAGGCCAGGTTGAACAGGGCTTGGAGCAACCTGGGATAGTGGAAGGTGTCCCTGCCATGGCAGAGGGTGGAATGGGATAAATGTCAAGGTCTAATCTAAACCATTCCATCATTCTAGAGAGATGTAATTTTAATGTCTTGTGTAAAAGTAAATATCACCTTTGTTTTAGAAATATTTGCATTTGTATGTTGGCACTTTTATCCTCAAAACTGAGAACATAGAAAATTATTTTTGAAAATATTTTTTCACACACTAGTGAAAAACCTAAAACTCCCATCCAACTTAGTTACCTGAACATGAACTTGCAGGTTTTGATCAGATCAAATATTTATTTTTACCTGCTGAAAAATTTTGAATTTGGATTACTCTGACTATTTTTGCATAACACATAATATTGATTTCTCATTACTTTATTCCCCATGTTTTTATCAACACAAATGTTACAGCTCTTAGTGCTTTTGTGGAATTTGATGAAATGTGCAATTCTTCTATATACTTCTATATACTGGAGTAAAAGACAATGCAGGGTTCATCACTGAGCCTAGGGAAAGAAAAATGTTGCTCTGTGCACACACTTCAGTCCTGGTCTTGAGAATTTTCAGAAGAATTTAGTTCAATTTATTACTGACCTTAGTGGTGTTTTAGTAGTGATGGTCCAGTTGCAGTTTTGTGAAATTTTAGGATTTGTTTTTCAAGCAAGCTGGAATTTCCAGCTCCCTCTGGACTTATAATAATATCCTCACACTGAAATCCTTCTGTTTCGGGCTGGGGGAGAAAGGGAAGAGGAGGAATCTCTGCAGAAGCTCAAGAACCCCAAGCAACTTGTTAGATGTATTTATATTGATGTATTTTGGGACTTAAAAAATGAAATGAATCCACTCTGTTTCAGATGATGGGATGAATATCTTGATGTCCTCACCCAGCACACTCCAGTAGAGTGTCTGATTTACCTGTCTGAGATGATGAGCAGAACCTGAAGGAACTGACAATATAAATCTTGAGGATCTCTAATTGTTAATAAAAAGGTAGAAACACAGTTTTGCCATAGGTAAGCCTTATATACTTTGTCTCACAACATGGGGATATTCTGGATGTTGTTTATGGTTATGGTCTGTTTTTAAGGAAAAGGTTTATGGTTAAGTAGAACTAAAAGACCAGCAGATTGTGATTTTAATTTTTATTCTGTATATACTTTTCCCAAATCAGTGTTTAAGTTCCAGGTGCTACACACTTCTTAAGCAGATCTTCTACAATAGAAGTTGCATTAATTTTAACTTTCCAGAAGTTTTTGGAGTGGTCCCCATAGTTGCTTCAAAAACATCCATCCGCCTTCCTTCTCCCCAGAAGAAGAGAACTGTATTTCACTGTTTGAACATTATAAAGAGACAGAAAAGCTGTGCATTAAAAAACCCACCTCTGTGAATTTTACCATCATTCTCAAATAACTTCACACAAGCTGATCTGTAAAATAAAGAAAGAGGAAGAATTGGGTAATGCTTCCGGAGGGCGGTTTTGTAATGCTGGTGTTACTGTGCCTTTGGCTGTAGTTTCACTGAAAATGACCATTCAGTCTGCCCTTGTCCCTGAAGGAAATGGCAGAGCTAAAATGGGTGGGGGGAGTCACAGCAGGGTGATACTGGCAATAAAATCAGCTGCCTCTGCTAAAACACGGGGTATTTGTGTGCTTCTCATCAGGATTAAAGTATCATTTTTTTTAGGGTTAAAATTCATATCTAAATTTATGCAGGATAGTAAAGACTAATAATAATTAAATAATATCCTGAACAACTCACAGCATTGCACAAAACATCTCAGTCCTAATAACTGCTTTAAAATGCCCCTATTAATGCTGTAATTGCAAATGGGCTCGATTTGATTTTATTATAAAGAGCTATCAAAAAGGTAGGGAGGCAGACACGCAGTCATGCTTTAAAGTCTTGAAATCTTACTTTTTTAGCAATGAGAAGCTCCCCAAACAAGCCTCATGTGGCTGCCCACACCCTCTGACCTTCCCATAGCTGCACCAGGCTCTGAGGTCACTGGGTCTGATGTGGGTTGGAGCCGCCTTACAGCAGATCCCATCACCCTGCCAGCATCACAGGCTGATTCAGGGAGCACGAAAGACGTGTTTTGGTGCTGCTTTGGGTCTTAGTATCATCTTCAACTTGTATTTGTGCTGTGGCTAAACTGCTGTGCTGCTGGTGTGATTTGCTGCTTGAAGTATGCGTGGAGCCGGTTCATTAAGTACAAGCAAATTGCTGAACTGGGATTTTTTTAGCTGGTTAAAGGCCAGAAAAACAAATCAAAAATGTTCTTTTAGCAGGGAAAGGATTTTAGTGGCTGGTCTGCCATGGCTGTGGACTTTTTGTGTGACCTTTCAAATATGACATGAGGAACTGTAGCAGTAACTGGGTGCCAGCACCCCTCTTACCTGCTGCTGGAGCCACCTGGAAGGCACAAGGCTGATTTGAATGGTTCTGAGCAGGTCAGTCGTGTCTGTACTCAGAAATTGTCCTGCAAAGCCCAGGATCCCTGGGCTGTGTGTTGTCTGGGAGGTAGCAGGTTCATTGAGAAGGTCCAAGGGAAGGATGGATCAGCTCCAAGTCTGCCCCTGAGAATCTCTCTGCCCAGAAAAGGAGCTGAGCAGCTCCCTGTGGTACCTTGGCCTGATGGCAGAGTGCTCCTGCAAAACACTTTGGGGTTGTTTTTGTGATAATCTGAGTGGGTGAGACTCTGCAGCTGCTCCTTGTGGTGATGTTCCTTTGGTCTGCAGACTGTTGAGCCATACCCAAGGGAAATTCCCTCCATCCTTCTTGCTGAATACATGTGTTTTCAGGAATGCCAGATCTGTGAGATAAAAAACAACAACAACAAGAACCACCCCCTCCCCCCACCCCCCCCAAAAAAACCCACAACAAACCAACCCCTCAAAAAAACCCCAAACAAAACAAAACAAGTAAAGAAGGAAGTATCTATTTTTTTGGTAGACCATACTCCTCAAAGAAAAGTGGAAGCTTTGGGAAATTTCTCTTGTTAATATGGTTTTATTCCACAGCTGCAATGATTTTGAGGACACCAGGTTACTCATCTTTTAGGTTTATTGGGCTTTTTTCCCCCCTCAAATAAAATGAAAATAACTGATCTTGTGGATCGCCGTGATCTTCAGCCTTGTCTCACAAATTATTGTTCAGTGTGAATTCCAGTGGTGAATTCCTGGATTTATTTGGGAAAATGCCATGCTTGGCACTGCAATCGCTGCCAGAGCAGGAGTTTAAGCCCTGGATGATTCTGGGGTGAAACACCTGCGATAATGTGAATATTCCTCTTGGGTATGGCAGTAAAGGTTTCCTCAATAAATGGATCTCTGGGAATGTGGTGTAAACTTTAATGTCTTTGGCCTACCAACAGCAAATAGTAACAGCAGCTTTTAATACCTTTTAGTAGTTTCCCAAGGAATAAATGAAATGCTTGATTTAAAGCATTTGGTTAAATTAAGACTGATAGAAAGAGACAGAATTTCTTGATTCCTTCGTTATCTTGATATGTTTGATGTTAAAGCACTTTGTTTGAAAAATCTATTTTTATTCATGCACAGATTCAAAAAACTTAGAAACTGAAACATTGTTCTCCCTCTGAGAAAATTATTCTTATTGTCATTAGTCTCTTATTGTAAGAATAATGGGGAATATTTTTAGAAAAAGAAACCAGAGAAAATATACATTCCAGAAAGCAACCAGAAAAAGACTATTTTCTTTTCAGATGTGAGTACTTAATATTATTGTTGTGTTTTCGACTCTGGACCCTGAATTTATCACTTTCTGCCTCATCCCAGAGGACCTGACTTCATTCAGTGAGCAGGACAGATGTTTTTGAGAATGGTATATCTTTTATTTTTGAAAACTTCAGTTTGTGTATGTCTATTTTCTCTAATTATGGATGGAAAGTGAGGTTTAATATTTAAACAGTTTAATATACAAATGTCAACATCACTACTTCAAAAAAATATTAGGAAATAATGAATAAATTAATAGCTGTAGGAGGACCTTCAAAAAGCTTAGAGGTGCCAACATTACACTATCAGGGTGTTTTGAATTCTTCTGTGCAGTTGTATGCAGGTATTTAAAGTACAGAGGTATTTAAAGTTGTGAAATGAAGTTCTCTGTTAATGAATCAAGTAATGCAATTAACTTTATCCACAGATTGCTCTTATATACAGGAAACCATCTGTAAGAGCATTTGCACTGCAGTGTTTTCATTTGGTGTTTAAAATGCTATGAAATTTGAGTGTGGGACTTGCAGATTATACCTATAAATTACATCTGTCCCTCATGAGTGGCTCTGTCTCAGTGCAGAAATATGAGTGCATTTAAAAGGACTCAGAGACTCTGAATTTCCTTACCTTTCATTATTTTAAGTGAAGAAAACTGTAATTTTGCTTGCAGTTCACACTTTTGCCGATCTTAAGTCTTTGAGTGGCACTGAGAGCAAAGAGGGAATATAAGCATCCTACTTTTTCATAAACACGTCAAAGAGCAACGTAAAATGCTGTTTTACAATCATAAAAATCTGCAAGAACTGCAACTAAAAATTGTATCTCTCCCTGAAAATGTCAGAGAAAGATTGCCCTAAAACAGCAGCAGCCAATAGGTTGCCCTTGGCATTTGATAGCTTAATGAAGGAAAAAAAGCAGTTTGCACCACTGGCATCCTCCATTGTATCATTCCTGCAGAACCTGAGGCAATGAGCAATTTCTAGATGGTCTTTGTGACACCTTTTCATGCTGGGCTGTGTTCTAGGAGAGACAGCCTCTGCTGGAGGCTGTCCTGCTGGGCTGGGCTTTCCTCCCCTCTTGGTAAAGCTCTGCTCTGCTCACCCAAAGGGATGCTGATGGTTGGGCAAGCCTTGTGACTCTGTGGGAGCTCCCAAGACAATATTTGGCACTGGAAATACTTTCCTGACCTGTCACAAGAGTAGTGAAGAGGATAAAGTAGATTTGGGCTCCTTTTAAGCATACTGGATCATTTCAGGTTCGATGGCCTTTGGAAATCATTCATCCAAAGTATCTCTTCACCACATTTAGTACAAGATTCTTGGATACTACTGCAGTGGCAGTTTAGAAAGGCAGCTTCTTTTTGATGTGCTAGGAGTGAATCTGTTGCAGTCACTGCTTGCCCAGTCTAACCCAAGAGCCACCCGAGTACGCTGTGGGGCTGTTCTTCATTTCAGTGCTTGTGTTCTGCTGAAATTTAGAAAAGTGTTCAAATGAAGTGTCTGCTTCCAAACACTCCCACTGCTGATTGCACCATTTGATAACACCATTACATCTGGAACCTGAGTTCCAAGAAGGGCCAAGATTTAAGCTGTGATGTAAAATTGTGTCTAAGCCTGTAGTGGGTCAGAATAAATTCCCATAAAGCATGGGATTTAGGAGCTATGTGTGTTAGCATCCCCAGTCTTCTCTTACAAGTCTTACCTCTCTACAAATTGCTTTAACCTTTTGGGAATTGCTGTTGTTTATACAGGGTGTTTCTTCCTTAAAACACATTAGTTTTGCTAAAAGCCTCTGTTAAAGTGTTTTTTAAGATAGAAGAAAGATGATGAACATTTCCTTCATTTTACTGCTTGCTCCAGCCTTCCCCTTGCTTTTCCTTGTAGTGAGGCTCATCAGCTTTCTGGCTGTACGGTAGCAGTATATAGATTTTGGCTTTATTCCATATTTTTTTCTTTTTTTTTTTTTTTTTTTCATTTTCCTCCAGAGACTCTTGGAAAGCACCTGTTAACAACGTTGGGCTGAACTTTGCTGCCACGTTATTTTCAGTCAGATCCCTGGGACAAGGGAGTGGAGTGAGCCACTACCCTGGGCATGCTCTCTGCAGGCAGGTTTTACAGCTGGCTTAAGTATTTTGGGAAGAGAGTAGAAAAGAATAAGCAAAGAACAGGCAGCTGGAAGTTTTCAGACAAGATCTGGGGTGAGTCAAGGCAGGGCAGCAGTGCTGTCAGCCGAGTGCCCGTCCTGCAGGACCTGTGTGATCGGAACGGGAATAGAGCTTAGAAACCTGGATCTAAGCAGGCCAGTGGAGCTGGGAAGAGGTGATTTGAGCAGGAGACAGGCTCTGCTGCTGTGGGGGGTTTGTGTGTTTATTCCCTTGCAATGAAATTAGAAACTGCTCTGGGGGGTTGGACCCAGTGAGGCATTGCAGCAGTTCGTGCTGAGGGATCAGGTGTGGGTTAGACCTGGCAAATCCACTTGGAGCCGGTGCAGCTTCTGCCCTCCAGCACCACCCAGACACTCCTCACAAAGCACCAAAACAAGAAGCCAAGGGGGTGGCAAAACTTCTGAAGTGTTAGAGAGTCAGGTCTCCAAAGTTTTGTAAGAAATCTTACAAGGGTCTTCTTCAGTATCTTCTGTGCCCATAAATTCCCCAAGCTGTCCCCTCCAGGATCTCCTTCCTCCCACAGCTCCTCCCCATCAGAGCTAAAACACAGAAGTATCTGTGTGCTATAAAAGTTCAATGTACAACAAACTACAGAAACCCAGTTTTTTAAAGACTATAAAAATATATCTATTTAAAATAATGAAGAAAACTTCTCTTATTTTCCTCTTCCACAGATGAACATTTAGTGTAAACTTAAGTTTTTAGTATTTCAACTGAAACCTGACAAGTTTAACTCAGTTATTTAAGGGAATTCAAATATTTAACTGTTTAATAATGTGTGCCTTTTGTCTTTTAAAACATGACTTCTATTTTTAACTTTTTAAAAAGAAAATAAAATACAGAACTAGTTCTGGACTTCAGTTTTTACTTCGAGGAATGTAAAATGATTCCTATTTTTACAGTAAAAACTTTGCCAGTAGCATGCATATTTTTGATCTGGTTAATTATTTGCTGTTAATATATTTTGAATTAGGATTTTAAAGCATAAATTATAAAGGAAAATATCACTGGGATATAATGCACAATATTGATGTAAAAATTAATTGATTTCAGGTTGTCATATTCTATCTTTAATTAAAGTTACTTTATTTTCTCATTTCTGGGAGGTTAAAACATTCAATGATCTTTTCACTTCTAATGTGGAAGCTCATAACTCTATTAGGGAGTTTAGGAAGGTATTACAGAGGTCAGCTGATAAAAATAAATGCAACACATCAATTCTCTCAGGAAAGTTTATTATTCTTTTGAGTAAAATGACTTTTCTGCTCAAATTTTTGAACCAAATCTCTTTGGTTTTGGATATAGATTCAAAATCAGTTCGTTTTTTGCTTTTTAAAGGTGTGTATACATTGGCATTGTTTTGGTGCACTGCATTTTATTGTGACATATTTTCGTCAGATAACCTCTTAAGAGTCTGATTACAACAGTTACAGTCCTGCCTTTGACAACCTAACTGGTATTTTCAAAAGCTTCATATACTGTGTTTTCCTGCAAAGCCAAGTGTAAGTCTGGTAATCCTCACTTACCTGCACTTCAGTGTTTTGCATAAGAACATCAGCTGATCTTTTATCTCTGCGTTTTCTCATAGGAACTTCAAAAGGAAGTTGATGCAAATATCACAGCAACATGAAAATGCTGCAGGAATCTCTTGTGCTTGCTTAGTGAGATCTGAAAATTTAATGTACCTAGGTGTAATAACAATAGTAATAACAATAAATATATTAATATTGTATATTAGTATTGCTTATTATTATTATTAATAATAATAATAGCATTGACGTTGTTCTGTCTAGGAATTCTTTTCCCGTTGTTGAGATAACATGACACAAGCTGGCACAGAGTTTGATTTTGTGTTTGTGTATACCTGGCAATTGTGGCAGTGGATTTGGCTGCCTTTTGCTTGTTGTTTGGAGGGTTTCTTTCTTGTTGGCTTGCTTTTGGTGGCACTGCTATAGTTAAAAATCTAATGGAGAGGAAGTTGAACTATTAATAATAAATGTTGGACCTTGTTTCGTTTTCTTGGCAAAAGTGTTCTCTGTTTCCAGTGATCTGCTTCCCTGGTGGTATTTCCTCTCCATGAAGCAGGTCCCATGTTCTGGGTACTGCCAGGGCATCGTCCCTCACTTCCATGGCACTTTTGCTGTAGGAGCTGGAATGTTTCAGCAGCCCAGAGCTGCCCTTAAATCCAGAGCTGTGCAGAAAGTTGCCAAGAACTGGGCACAGAGAAGCTGTTCTGTGCTGAGCGCTGGTGCTGGATCAACCCTTGGCTTGCCCAGACACCAGGGCTGCTGAGTTCCCAGTGAAAAGGTTTTGGATGAGTGCCCTTGCTCCGTGAGGAGTGGGAACACAGCAGCAGAAATTCCTGCAGGGCCAAGGTGGGAGGGTGGTGCTGAAAGGGGTCGGCATCCCAAAGGCTGCACCCTTTGATGCACAGGCATTAAATAAGCAGCGAACAGGACAGAAAAAAATCTATAAAGAAAGTGATTTATCAGTGTTGAGGAAAGGTGCCCTTGAAAATACTACACAATGCTTGGAGTCTGTTTGTCTTCTACCTGCCTGCTTCTCTTGACTTTTCCTTGAGTTTAGCCAGCTGTTTCTCTTTCTGGCACTAATTTTGGCTGGATGTTCAGATGCCTTAGTGCCATTTCAAATATTCGTCCCTGTACCACTTGTGCTTCATCTCATGCTGTGTAAAAAGCTTTCAGAATGGCTTCCTACAGGTGTTGAATAATTTAGCTGAGAAATGAAACTTGCTGAATGCCACAATCAGTTTTAAGTATACAGAAGAGTTGCTGATAAGAATGACCTTTTCAGAGAAGGACTTTTGAGGAAGGTTCTCTTCATCCCTATAGCTCGCTTGAGATTTCATTATCCCTTTAAAATGAATAATAAACATTAAGATTATCTTATTGCTGCAGTAATAATAAGGCTTTATAAAGATTGATAATGTTGTTAACAACAAGATTAATAAAAGAATGAGCGCTTGATCATCAAATAAAGAAGTACTTGAAAATAGTTTGGACACCAGCACAACTAAAGTTGTCCTGAACTCCAACTTCTCAGGATTTGGCAATTCAGGTTAATAAAACTATAGTAAATGCTGTAGGAAACTCAGCATTTCTCCTTAGAATCTGTGATTCAAGAGTTTTATGATACTCCATGGTAAAAATTCACTGAGTTAAAAACACAGTTTCTCTCTTCTAATTACTAATATTTTAAATTTTAAGGAGGAGGGGGTAAATGGTGTCTTAAAATACACATTATAAAGTGTGATGTGGTGAATTTATTAATGTGTTTTGCAAAGTTTGGCCAAATAGCACTTGAAACCAGCCTTCATTTAGAAAAAAAATTAAAATACTTGAGAATGCAAATATAAGTCCACAAGCTGACATAATATCTTCTGTTATTATACTTTGGAAAGCAGGGCTGCAACCCACCTGTTTTTAATTGCATATTCATAAATGTAATTCATAATTACATCTTCATAAATGTTCCTGATACATTCAGGTTTTGTTTTGGGTTTTTTTTATATTTCACTTATCCATATTTAGAAAGCAGACTTACAGTTCCTTCAGGGCTGTGCATGACAACAATGCTCATTTTAAAAGCATCTACTTTTAACTCAGTTTTGTATAAAGCTTGCTGCTCTGTGCTTCACTTAGGGAATAAAACAGAAATTAATCTGGAGGAGAAGCTATTCATCGTGGACCTGTCAGCTTCCATAGTATCTTATGGATTTTAAAGAGGTATTTTGAGCTACATTATAAAACAAATAATACCCGTCTTCTGAAGGAGGGGGAAAAAAAAAGTTCTTTAAATAGTGCTGTGTTGTCATGAAATATGTGCTTACATTCAGACAAATCTGCTTACTTTTAATAACACCCATGCTTTTATAATATGCTGCCTTCATGGAATTTCTCAGCAGCCGCTGAAGCTCCGCTGAGGCCTGTGCTGATGGATGGCATCGTGAGGCCAGAGCCAGTTTTACTGGATTTATCTGCCAGATTCCCACTGAATCCATGCAGTGTGATGAAAAGAGCACCTGGAAAAATCCCCTGCTACCTTTCTTGTAGAGCATCATGCATCCAACTCAGCCTTAAAACTGTTCCCTGTCTGGGTGACAGCTTTGCTGGATGATAGAACAGGGGGAAAAGATGTCAGTGATGATCTTCCCTGTGGATGCTTTAGATCAAGGGGTGAAAATCCGATCTGGAGGTGATGGGTGTGAAGAATTTTATTTTTCCAGCCTCCATGGAAAATGAATACCCTTAGGTAGAAAGCTGAACATGCTCTCTTTAGTGTGGTGTAGGAACTTGTGTGGAGACAGCTGGGACAGGGAGCTCTTACAGTGCCACAGCCATATGGTGACTTTGGGGGGCACACAGCTTTGCCTCTCCCCAAGCTCAGACAGCCACATGGTGCTATCATGTAGTGGCAGTGGGGGCAGATCAGCTGGCTTTTAGATTGATGTTAAATTAAAGATGCTGTGAAGTCAGCCAACTGACCCTTGGGTCAGGAAAGGGAAAAGGAGAGCAGATGAGTTTGTCACCTTGCCACAGGGAAGGAAGCTGTAACTAAAGGTGTAATTCTTGGTGTTTAACGTTTTCCTTTCTGCCTTCTTTTTAGTTTTTTCTTGAGGGGTTGTTTTTTTTTCAGTTCCTTTTGATTTAGGACTGAACATGAGCAAATAGTAACACCTGGACACAAATGCAGGTAGGAGCAGCCTTGGCTGAGGCTGCCATTCAAGCAGCTGGATGTGGGTTAAATATTTTCTAGGCCATTTTTTATAATGTCTTATCTTCATCTATCAATATAAAGGATGGATAAAGGCCCTTGCTGGCTTCATTCTCCTGGGTCACCTTATTTTATTTTACAGTGACTTGTGACAGATAGTTATGAGATGAAGAAAGGGAGGTCTTGCTTGTAGCTGTGCTCCTGTCCTGGCAGATGCTCAGAGAGCTCAGGGACAGCAGTGCCAGCTGTGCTGGGAAGGGATCTTTGCTCATGCACCGTAGTGCATGGGAAGATCTCATTTGTCAGAGTCATTCTGGGTTATTAATTGGGAAATTAATTAATTGGTATGTATTTTCACCTCTCATTTACAACCAGAGCTTTTTTCAGCAAAGAATTGTGGTGCTACCCTGAGGCCTGAGCTTGAGCAGGCTGTTTGTAACCACTGAAGTAAACTATTACCTGCAGCTGAAACCAAGTCTAAATCTCTGCTGAAGCTACAAAAGGCAGGGATGTTTCCATGAGCAGTGTATGAGTTACACTGCAGATCTCTGTAGCTAGTTAGGGATGAAGTTGTTGAGAAGAAGAATGTGGTATTTCTTACAACTTTTAAAAAACTTTCAGTGCCTTTTCTGTTGCAGATTTTGTGATTAACACAGTCCTGCAATTCATTTCCAAACTGTAGATGTGTCCTGGGTTCAGCAGGGATAGAATTAATTTCCTTCCTCGTAGCCACTACAGTGTGTGTTTTGGATTTAGCATGAGAACAAGGCTGGTAACACAGGGATGCTTTAGTTGTTACTGAGAGTGCTTACACTAAGTGTTTAGAGTAAAAATCAAGGATTTTTCAGCTTTATTCCCCTCCCCACCAGTGCAGAGGCTTGGTGGGTACAAGAAACTTGGAGAGGACAGAGCTGGGGAAAGCTGACCCCAGCTGAGCCAAGGGGAATCCCAAACCATGCTGAGCAAATAAACCATACTCAGCAAATAAATTAGTGGGAAAGCTGGCGGTGCTGCTCAGGGACTAGGCTTCAGTTAGTTCATGGCAAGAAATTGTTTTCATTTGCATCCCTTGTTTTTCTTGGAATTTCTTTACACTTTTGCTATTTTAATTTTCATTGCAATTATTATTATTATCATTATTATTAATGGTAATTTTATGTAAGTTATGAAGTTGCTTTTAATTCAACCCACAAGTTTTCCTCATTTTACCTTTCAAAGTCTCTTCCCAGATGGGGAAGAGCTTCCCCCCATGCCTTGGGTTAAACCATGACAAGTTTGGAGTGTAAAAGGATGGTTGAATCTGCACTGAAGATGGATGAGAACACCCAGCCATGGCTAGCAGAGATACAGACACCGCTTCTCTTGAACATTTTCCTCTGAGTTTTGGGCAGTGAATCCCCTGTGCTCCTGCTCAGTCGTGGAGCCTGGTGGAAGCTTTAATGGGATTGTGCCCCAGTGAGATCCAGCTGCCTCATGGGGGTGAGCTGCCAGGTTGGGGGGTAGGTGGCACAAAGACAGATTGGGAAAAAGAGCTGGCAAACCTGGAGAAAGTCCTTAGCACTCCCAGCTCAGGGGGTGCACCTGCTAGCTTTGGATGCAGTGTGGATACTGTGTATTCCTTAGGAATGCTCAGGTGTGGTGCTGGCCAGCAGTGCTTGTCTCCATTTGGGCAAATACTCCTCCTTCCAGTCTGGAGCTGGGTGTTTGTGCTGGCACCAAACCCTACTGCTGTAATGTGGGATGTGGCTCGCAGGGTTTGCACAGAAGGCACGGAGCTCGGGAACCAGTTCCAACACTGTCGTGTCCCTTTCTTGAGATCAAGATTTATCTTTCTTAGGAGAGACCCAAAGCCTGGACGTGGCTGACCTTCCTGTGACAGCATCTGAGCAGTAAAAGGTTTCTTGGCGTTTCCTTTTGCAGAAACTTCCCCTCCAGCAGTTTCTCTCCTTTCAGCACTCGCTGTGCTGAAGCCCAGTCCCTTTCCACCCTGACCTTCCTCCTGAGCCTGGAGCTACAGCTCTGGAGAGCCCCATGTGCCTGTCTGATGGGAAGTTCTTTTTCTCTCTTATCTGAAATGGTCATAAGACCAAACTCAGTCTGGTATTAAAGAGGTGATGTCAAATAAATTCAGACAAATATTGAAAGACAGTGGCTTTCTCCACGTGCCTGCTATTTTTATTGCCTCCTTTACTACAACAGATGAAGCAAGTAACTAAAGAATCTACTGCTTGTCTTTTAGCTCTAAGACTTTGGCTGTAAAACTTCTGGTGGAAATTTTACAACACAATTGAAAAATGACGCAATTCTCTTAAATAAGAATTTTAGACAGTTGCAACTCTAATGTGTCTGTCTTGCAACTGCTGCTTAATATCACATAAATCAAGTAGCATTATGAGAATGACAGTAATATCAGGGGAGGGACTATGTGCCCAAGTTGCTAGCATAAAGTATTAGAAATAGATTAATCTGATTAAATTTTAATATAAAATAAATTGCATTTGCAATTTATTAAGATTCTCTTCCTGGGCTAATACTCTTCATCTGTAGCATCCTTCATAACTGATCTTTATGCACAGCTTTATTTAATCAACAACCTGGCCAACTGGAAGAAAGGAAATGGAAAAGTGTTTGTGATTGTAACTGTATCTCTGAACATTATTTTCATAGACTTATTTGCTCATTTTTTCTGCTTAGATCTCATGCCCTGGACCTCCTGAATTCACAGTTTTCACAATGTACATGATCTTTGCATCATCAATGTGAGTAACAGAGCGTCACCTTGAGCTAGGAAAAAGCAAATCAAGTAAAAAGGCATCAGCTGGTCCCAGTTTAGCCATCCTGCACTACACATTGTCCCACACTTGGGACATGTGGGTTTGTAAAAATGATGCTTTTTAGAAGCAGCTTTTCCATCAAGACTCCTCAAGCGTGGAAATGACAGCCCCAGTAAAAAGAACTTCCCAACTGATTCTCATGTGAACACTTTTAACCTGGGAATGGCAGAAATTCCTAACCTGTGATCCTTTTGGCTGAGGTTCCTGCTGTCTTAACAGGAATTTGGTGGAGTACAAATTTTAAGGTAGGCAAAATCCAGGAGCTGTCGACTCAGCGTGTGGCTAAAGCTGAAGGAGAGCTGATGTGCCACGTGGATTTCCTGCTTTTTGCACTGACAAATGCAGGTTCCTTCATAAGTGGTAGGGCCATGTAAGGAGATCCTCTGGTAATTCTACATTGATCAGTGCAATGGAAAACTTCACCATCTCAACAGCATTGAGATAAGTGGTAAAAGTGAACCAGGCACTGCTTCTTTTCCTAGCTGCAATTAGACTTTCCACTGTGAGGAGTCAGAGTTTATCTGTTACAGAAATTTCCAGGCAGTTTGTGGCTATTTAAAAAATATACTTTTGACTTTTAGTTATAGGCTGTACAGAGGAAACATTGGTAGGAATGGCTGGATTCAGAGAGTTCCAGTCAGAGCTAAATCTAATTATAAATATTGAAACTCTGTTAAAATTAATTTAGCCAGTAAAGCTAAAATCTATCAATACATGTTTCTTGAAAAACACAGTCTTTGAAGGTTTGCATTGGATAATGTCCACTTTTTTTTTCAATTTTTTATCATGATCATAGTGTTTTTTTCCAGATGCCCATTTTGTCAGTTCCATCACACCCTGTTTATTTTAACTTATATCATATCTCAGGTTAAATCTACCACATCAACTGCAGCGATCACAAACTGTAGTGCCTGAGGCCAGCTGTGAATGCCATTGCAGCAAAGCTGTCACCACTGCTTATCCAGACTGTGCAGAGGGAAAGCCTGCTTGGGATGTGCAGCTCAGACAGTCTAAGTTGTCTTCTTGGCTTTAATCTATTTAATTTTTCACAGTAAAAATATACAGTAGTCATGATCTCATATTGGAATAGAAGAAATGTGTATTTTCACTCCATTAAAATAAAGGTATGCATGAAGTGCAGCAGTTGAATATCAATGTGTAGATCAGTCACATTTTTCATGAACTTTAGGTAAAAAATTTATGTTCAAGACCAAAAAAAATGCCCGTGGCTGCTTATGTCATCCATCTACACCAAAATTTTGTATTCTCTTCAAAGAGCTTAAAAAAATACTTAATGCTGAAGGTGTAACAGCTACTAGAATTGCTTTCTTGATGTGACTGCAAAAATCCCTGTCTATCTCCTGCTGGATCACCTATCCATCCAAAACCAGCTTATGCCAGTAAAGTTTCATTTGAATACACACTCCTCCTGTTGCTTAAGTGAGTTTCAATTGGGCTGATGGAAGGCAGCAGCTCTGTGAGTGCCAGCAGCCACATCTATTTTACTTTGCTTAAATTGGAAAACAAGAAAAGAAAGATCTGAGTAACTGAGCAATTCAGAGAAACCTCAATATTGTCTTCAAATACAGTATTGGTTGATAACTTCATACTTCCCTGATTTTCTTCAGTGTTTGGTTTGATGTTTTTTTCTTTTCTGCAGAAATGACCTTCTACATTGAAAGTTGTTCAGCCTAAAAATAAGTGTCCTTCTTTTATTTGAGAAACACCTGCTTTGGCCTGGTGCTTAACATCTTATTTTAAAAAAAAGATAAAACTCTCAAAGAACAAGAACAATAACAACCAAAAGGATTCACCACATTTACTTGCAGGAGACAGAACAGCCTGACTTGCCAATATAATATCCGACTTTCTTCCTAAAACCAGTGGTCAATGTTTTCAGTACAGCTATAAATGTTTGCTAGTGCAGCTCCAACATCTGCTTTTGGCAGTTTACTTTTTTATGTAAGCCCATATAAATGGGCAATGTAAAATTATTTTGTGACATTACCCAGTGACAGAATACAAACACAGAGTGCTTGGTCCAGTGTTTATCAGAGTAAAGTTCTCCTTAGAATGGAAGCCTGCAGCTTTTGATCTGAGGGATGAAAACTGTTGTGACATACTGAAGCAATCAGTGGAAAGCCATGTAGAAATTGTCCAGATCATTCTCCTCACCCTCTTCCCACCTAAATGTAAGTGCTTACATTGTAAGTCTCTACACATGAAGCTATCCATGATTTTGATTATTTACAAGGTAGAAAAAGGCAGACAAATCACTGTTGTATCTGTAATTGTGTGCTTAGATTCTTGGATTTTATGTGCTCTGCATTTTTTTTTCCATTCTTCAATTGTAAAAATATCCTCTCCTCCTTTGTCCTCTATTTCCATTATTTCACCTGCTTTTTTTTTCCCCTGAGAACAACATTGTGCTCCTATGGATATTTGAAGCAAATTATTTGTCTTATTTTCACAGTGTGATTTATCTTATGTCTAATAGGGAGAAAAAATTTATTCCTTCTTTGATGTCTGTCTTGCCAAAACATGCAGCTGAAGAACCTTTCCCCTCTCTTTTTCTATACACCAACCATCTCATTGTGACTCTGTGCCTTTGTAAGACATAACTTAAGTAACATCATTCCCCTTCTGGTGACTAATGGTTTCTATTACTAGGTGTTTCTTATTGGTGCCTTATTTCTTTCTTGATGTAGTTATTCAGTTCTGTCTGAAACATCTTTCCCCACTGTAAATGAAGGTCTTTTGAGGAGGTGAGGGATGGGAAGAGCATGTACCACCTTCAGCTTTACCTCTTCCACAGTCTGAATTCCCAGGTCTGGCTGCCTTTTGTGGACTAAGGTAATTAGCCAAAGACCTACTTCACTTTTCATGGAGCATCCTTAGTGTTCCCAGACAAGAGGTGCTGCCTCCTGCCCCAGTCCACGCTGCCACTCCATCCCTCAGCAGCTCCAGTCTGGGAGCCTCATGTCTGGCTTCAGCTGCAGTGCACCAAATCCAATCAGTGGCTGTAGATCTAATTAGTTTGCACAAGATGACTGCATGATGTGGTTATATCTTTTTCCTGTTCCCAGGCTGATTAGGCCACATGTGGATTTTGTTGTCTTGGAGTTCAGGGCACTCTCTGCACCAGTCCTTAATAAACAGAAGTATTTAAGGATAAAGTGCTGCTGTTTAAATTCCTGCCAGTATTTCATTTTTATTTTAAGTCTGTCTAACAAAGACACTCATGACTTCTGCAAATGGAAGCAGCCATGAACTCATCTGAGGGATCTGTGCAGATCCATCCAGAGCAGCCTGGAACTGTAGCAGAAACCCAGCCTTGACAGCGAGACACAAATGCTTGAATAAGAACAGGAAGTCTGTGGGGAAGGATCAGTAAAATATTGATTTAATTAGTACTGCTAATTTCTTAAACAAGCACACAAACTTTTTAATGAAAAAGCGTACAGCTTTTCAGACTGCTCTTGGTATATTCTGAATAAGACCAAGCTACTGGCATTCCCAGAACTGTAATTTATCTGCAGGACACTTGAATGGTTTGAAAGCAGACAAGTTGTTGGGTACTTCAGGAAAAGAGTGGTCTGAAGATGAGAGTTGTAAAATCAAAAAAAAATCTCAAGAATTTTCACAAAGTGAATTAATTATAAGTTCTGAAGTGTGTTTTCAAGAAATGCTTTACTGTATTTGGTGATGCTGTGGTTATTGACAGCCTTGGTAATGCAATTAGGCAGCCAGTGAAGCACTGAAACTGAACAATCAAAGGAAGTCACATTAAAAAGCAGAATCAACAGCCTGGTTTTTACCTATGGTGCATTCTGGGGACTGTGGTAATGCTAAGCAGATATGGGTCATTATTGGAGAGCTGAAGAGATAATGGTCCAGCTTTAAATCTGCAGATTAGCTCAATTATGATGATGAAAAAGGGTAATGTGAAATCCTGACAGGGGTGAAAGTAGGACTGTGTCAGAGTTGGTTGTCAGGTGTAGCTTTGTCCTGCCCTAGTTTGGTTTAGATTGGAGATTAGTAGTTTAGATTGTTCACATATTTTTGTTAAACTGACATTAATTTGACATTAAACAGGTTTCTTGCATTCAAAATTAATATTTGATTTTTGAGAGTTGATTGTAATATGACCAAAAGAAATTTATGTGGGAAATAAACATAGCTCAAGACAAATTTATTTTTAAACTTGAATAAATATGCCCTTCCCTTTCCCTCCATTTCCTTTTAAAATTATTTTTATCAATTCTTCAGTTGTATTCATGCATTAATCAGAGTATCCAAAGAATTAATTATTTTGCAAGAACATGGAGACTGTGTGTAAAGTACTCCATCAATTTTGCTATTACATTACACAGATGTACTCTGGCTACTAATGTTGTTTTCTTGGGTTTTTTTGTGGGTTTGGTTCTTGAATTACCAATGTTTTTGTTGATTATTTTGTGAATAGGTAAAAGGATATTGTCATCTGAAAAATTTCACTAATTTTATTTATTTTTTTCTTTTTTTTTTCTTTTCTTATTGTCTACCATGTTAGACAAAATGCTCTCTATCTAAAAATGACCCAACAAATTAGAAAATGAGAAAGCTTTATTTTTTTTCCCCCCAGGAAATAAAAGCTTGACATTTTCTAGTGTTGTATCTTTGAAAACAATCTGCCTGTCTGCATAGTTGTGCTCTTTATTTTTTTTTTAATTTAATTTAGGTACAACTTTTAGTTTAATTTAGGTACAACTGACCTGTTGTCACTCATTTTTCAAAGTTTGCAAACATCAAGCAGACTCCTTGAAGAATCTGGCTTAATGGAGACATATATTTATCACCTGACATGACACATGAAGAGCCCCATGGAAATATATTGACTGAGACTGCTTTGCAAAGTAGCTTGCTGGCTCTTTCATCACAGGAGCAGGAAGGAGATGTTATCAAGGTGTTCTGTGGAATAACTCATTAATAAAATATGTTTAAAACCGAATGAGCCCTTCAGTGTCTCTGTAAAGGAGCAACTGTGACTATTTGGGAAAGGGGCATGGCAATATTCCTGCTGCTTCTACTATATGTTGCTTGCTAAGGATGTTGACAATTCTAATTTATTTCTGTTCTCTGGAGCATATTCCTTGAGCCAGCAAAACAAGCAGGTGGGGCTCTGCTTTCCTGCAGCATGAACTATTACTTTAAAGCATTTTGATTCTTTGTCACTTGTCACCCACATGCTGCATTCTGCAGAGGCACAGGAACAAACCAGGGAAGAATTAGGCAATCTTTCATCATTTACAAGCAATGTGATGCTACTCTGCTGTAAGTGCTGGCAGAGAACTGACAGCTTTGAATTGAAGCACGACCCAGGGAAACCTTAGTGCTGTCTTCACTGTTATTAAAACAGGAATACCAAATGCAGTCCTTGATTGCCTGACCTTGTGGGGCTTGGGGATGCTGGGCTTAGCCCAACAGTGATGGGACAGCAGCTGGTAGCCTCTCAGGCTGCTGCAGAAGTGATGAGCCAGAGGTACAGTGCTGAGGATGATGCTGATGCACAGACTGGAGCAGGCAGACACAGCCTGGATGTTCAGTGCATTCACCAGAGTCATTGGGTACCTCTCTCAGAGTGCAAAATCAGCATTTCTACATGAAAAATACCTAAAGAGGTGCCCTTGACTGAGTTATTTAGAAGAGACTGTTGTCTTAGTGGGAGGGCAGACTTTTCCCTTGTTTTCATTTTTCCTGTTCTATGGCAAGTGTTTTCTTAGTCTTAGCTCCAGGGGAAGTTGGGAGATAAAGGCAGCTCCTAAGTACAGAAGAAGTGGCTTCTCTCCATCCCACATTACTATAATTTCCTTCTGCTGAAGCCAGTGGAGATTTCTTGCAGTTATTCCCATGCTGAGCACCTTTCCCCTGTGTCCCACGCCACCTCTATCTTCTAAGTAAGAAAAAAGGAAAACAATCTATGTTTCTCAGAATGTTTTACTGCCCATTTTCTTTCCTTTAACGTTCCCACTTTAAACCTTTATTGGCTGAGCAGCGTGACCTTAGTTTTTTAGTGAATTTAAACGACCTGATCTCATTAAATTTTGTGATGGTAATTTGAATTTTTATTTTACAGTGTAGATAATCTAAATGTTAAAGGTGGTGTGGGTTTTTTAAAAGTAGGAATGTGAAATGAGTCAAACTGAAGGGGTTTTTCCTTAAGAATAAGGTCTGCGTAAATGCAAACCAGATAAATATATAAATGCAAGACTGAAATCTATTATAGAGGATGTCAAAGTGATTAAAGTTTTCTTGGAAGTTATTAGCAAAATCATCCTTACACATATGTTATTTTAATTCTAATTTGACCCATTTAAGTGCTGCATTAAAAAAGGTTACGCAATGCAAAAATAGGCAAGATATGTCTGCTTGTACTGGATGCTTATTGCCTTCTGCCTTTAAAATTATAAGATAAAGAAATAAGGCAATTCAGATGATCACCCAGTGTTGATTTTTGCATAGCACAGAGGATAGACACCCTCTTCTGTTGGTATCAGAAACTGTTGGGTGTTTCTGGTGCAGCAGAGCAAGCACTGAAATTAGAGTAGAATTCTGAAAAAGCATTGCAAACTTTGTCCTTGTGGATAATGTGCAAACTGCAGTCACTGTCAGCGTCAGCTAGCCTGTAACACTGGAATTGCTGCCTCCAAGAGTGCTTTTCCCTGTTTCTGTTCACATCTTCCTTTTGGATTCCTGATCATGAAATGCCTTAGAGACATGCATGAAGTATTCCAATTTGGATACATGTCTCCAAGCCATAGGAAAAAAAGCAAGGTATTGAATAAAACAAAGCACTCGGAGACTCTGCACATCAATGTACAGGAAAAAGAAAGTGGGCATGTGACAGGGAGAGGGGATTAATAATCTCTTTCTTCTGCAACCCTTGTGTGTTCTGTTCTCTGTTAAAAAATCCCTCTGCTTGTTAGCAGGGGAGGTCTGGAGAATACCCTCTCACAGCCACAATGCCCAAAAATCTCTGGAAGTATCACACTGGGTGCTGTTCTACCAGCAGCTTTGGAAGGAGCTGGATCATAAAGCATCCTATTTTAAAATATAAGGTACTTAGATTTTCAACGGAGTGCAATATTCTAGATAAATGTGAAATTTTCCCTAGCATAAATTCTCATTTCTGGATGTGCTGGGATACTACAAAGGAGAGCTTTCACATCTGGAAATGCCATGACATTTAAATGCAAGGGGTGGGGAAGGTGAACAAGTAAAGAAGACTTCATGTTTTGGGGAATGGGGAATGAATACTTTTGTAGATTTTTAGTAACTTCTCCGGGTATTTTTAGCACAAAAATTATTTGGCTGGGTTTTCATCAGGACTGTGAAATTTCATAAAGTTATTGAATAGAATATTTCACAATAAGGAATTACTCCCTTTGTTGACCAATGCATTAATATAAAACCATCACAGGGAAGCTGCCCACTGCTGGAACTACTCTCATTATCTGCATAAAATTGGTGCATAATGTTATTCTCCCTTCATATCAGGATTCAAAACAGTGAATAAGCTATGAGAAAAGAATTCAAATATATTTTTTTTTTTTGTCAGTGTAGGAGAAAAGGAGGATACCCAGAAAACATTCTCAGGGAAAGTGATAAGGATGACAGCTATTATTACAAGTGCAATTGAATTTGCATCAGTATAGTTTGATGCTGGATTTTCCCCTCCCCTGACTTTGACAGAAGGAGAAGCTGGGAAGTGCTCAGTACTGTACTAAAGATGCCTGGCAAAGCAACAACAGCTAGCAGCCTTACTGCTTATAAAACTGCTCCAGCCACAGTGGTTTTAACTCTTGGTGGTCTCTCCTGAGCATTCAACCCACTTTGTGAAGTGGAAGCTAGGGAAATACTTCAGTAAAATTGTTACATTCTCAGTACCAGCACTACAGAGCCAGAGAGACTAAAGCCTTTTGGGAAAAGCCCTGGCTTCCTCAGAAGGGATGGATGCTGGAAAAGGTACTCTGGCCTCTGAGCTGGGGCTCAGACTCAGTTACAATTTCAGAACCCTGAGTGGGAGGTCACGTTGTGCTGGGGCTCTGTTGTGTCTGTGCTCTCTGTCCTTGGCTCATGATGATAATATTGACTAAACTCCCGTGCCTCTCCTCTGCTTCAGCTGCCACTTAGAGAACTCACTCCAAAGTGCCCTGCAGATCTTGACCAGCATCCTCAAATCTGGGCACCGAGGCTGAGGATTGAGTACTTGGCTCCTATTAGTTGCTTTGTGACTGCAAGGATGTTTGAAGCCAAGTTGAATATATCCTTATGAAGTGCTTCATAAGCTGTGGAAATGTCAGGTTCTTTGACCTTTTTTTTCCTTGTGTAAAAGATAATGAAAGATGGTGGTCCCAGATGTTGGTGTAGCTCTGTTGATGGCAAATTTGCAGGGATGGGAAGAAGCCAAAATTTTATTTAAATTACGTAGTAATGGTGCAGTAACCTTGAGTGTCTGTGTTGGCTGGACCTCCTCACCATGTGGAACCACATCAAATGGAAATTTTATTTCTCCTTTTTTGCTATTTTGGGGGAGGAAGCAGTCATCTTTTGGGTATAGTTCATGCTGTATGGCTTCTGCCACTTCCATGTATGGGTTTGTCTCTTTAGTCAAAATTCATGGAAGGCTGTCCTCATACAATATGTAAATCCCAAATGTTTTCCCAAAATTTCATTTTATACCAGATTTCTTGAAGGACATATCTATACTTAATCTGCAGTTGGCTTGTCATCCTTTAATCATAAAAATAAAAAACTGCTTTCATTGCTGAAAAAATTACCTGTTGTATATAGTGACATAAACAAATGCCTCAAGACAGAATAAATGCTACAATTTTGTTCATATTTCCTACATATATACTTGTTAAGAAGATTTTTTAAAGTAGATATGTGCATCTATCCCCAGACAATTAGTTGATTTAACAATTTTGTTGCTGAAGTATCTCAAGTTTACAGCATGCAATAGTTATTGAGTTTGAGTCTCTAGGAAAATGGTTTTACAGTAATGTGGGAAAATTTGGTTATCAGAGAGAAGAACAAAAGACTTTTGTTAACACAGAAGAAAGTCACTGACTGCTGGCAAGATTGTGGTGTAGAAACTGGGAGAAAGATAAATACCAGACTAAAAGAAAAATTCCAAAAATACCCGTGAATAATAGAGTTTCTGAAATCTCCTGAAATGCTCTTGCAAGTGAAGAAGAAGGTTGTGCAATGCATCGAGTTACTCCTGATTTTATTTTTCCATTTCTGAGTCTATAGGCACAGGCAGGACTCTGTCAGAGGGAATAACAAGAGGCCAAGAGGTGCAAGTAATTTCACATCCTAAAATTGAAGAGATGCATTGTCTCTCCTGTATGCTGGTGTCAAGTGAGATTACCCTGCTCCTAGACCATTCCAGAGAGATGTCTGCCTTCTCCAATTTAGAAATCTAATAGAAGGGATTATTCCATAACCTCTGAGTAACCTTTTCCAGAGTATGCCAGTGGATGAAAAGGGGTACACAGCACAGGTTTTCATCACTGTAAGGGTCTAGCTGTTATTTTCTGGTGTTTTCTGAATTAAAAAGTTGCAGGCATTTAGATATTCCCTTTTTCCCTCTTATCTTACACACTTGATGTGTGTCATTGTCTCATATTCCTTGTTGGCAGTAACAAAGTTGCCATGGGAATATTGACTTGAAAAAATTAGCACTTGCCTTTGGTGATAGAAATATCTGGATGTTAACATTTCTGTGCTTATCTTATGCTATGAAATTTAAATGTCTACAGTAATTAATTCAATTATTGGTTAAAAATTGTGATTGCTGCTATTACAGCTCAGCATTGCATTTCTCTGGCTAGGAAATGCTTCAGAGAAGTTAATTGGTTGAATGTCCTACAGTCTGATCACTTAACCTGACATTGGTTAAGCATGGCATCAGTGGAGGAAATTTTGTTATATGTATCTTCTAGAAAAGCTTTAAGGTTTTTCTCTGTATCATATTAACCTGACCGTAGTTTAACTTCAGCCTGAGACTTTACATCTACAGCAACACCACTTTCATTTTAAAGAGCTTTCCCCAAAATACCCCATGTCTTTTCATCTTTTTACATTGTGCCAGTCCTTGTTTTCTTCCTGAATTTAATGACAAGCCTCATTTAGAGAAGACAGAAATAAAATGGCAGCATCTGTCTCCTCCCAGATTCGTGGAACATTTGTCCTGGCAGTGCTGGAGTTGCTGCAGAGCAGTCGCTTGTTTGGGCTGCTGAAGGCTGCCCAGACCACCATGGCAATCTGCACTCTTCATTTTCTGTCTCAGACTCATTAAAGGTCTAATAGAAAAAGAGAAATGAATCACTTTGAAGATGAGAGAGCAAAAAAATCCTTGGACCTTAAAAGAGCACAGTGATAAACTGTGACATTGTTGCATGGAAAACTCTTGAGAAGGGGACAGAAAAAAGGGAAATATTTAATTCTTGAGTCTGATTGAAATCAGACCTGTTGGAAATCACCATCTCTTTTAAGGAATGGGTGAAATATGGCAAATGTTCAGGGAACAGTGGCATTTTGTTCTGCTGAACTCTTTCTTAAATCTGGACTGGTGTCTGTGATAGTTCTCTATTTTGTTTTCTGATCCCCAGACTTCAGTGAAAAAAAAAAAAAAAAAAGATTGAAGATTTGTTTAAAACAAACCATCTATATAAAAAAACCCACAACTGTTGGGGCACCTCAGGAGCATATTTGCTGCTGAGGGCTAAAGAAATCTTCCAGACACCTTTGGGAGCAGTTTCCCACTTCAGTCCACAAATACAATTTCTTTCTACTTGCATGGCTTGCTCCGAAAGCCTGGGCTACAGGATCTCGAGCAGAAAACCTCAGTGGCGTGGGCTAGCATTTGGCTGTGACCAGAGCTGAGCCTAAATTGCTTTAATTAAAGGCTCCTCCAGTGTAAGCTGCCATTAGTATCCATTACTGCAAGATTAAAGCCCGTTTATTAGGTTGTTATTGATGGAATTAAGCCGACTGATCGGGAGCAATTCAGAGCTGAAATAAGTGTCATGCAAAGAATGAAACCACTTACTGGTAATATCACAAAATGTATGGATTGGAATGTTAAGAGAATTCCACTTTAAGAAAAAGTGGACAGCAAAGACCTGTTGCAAAGCTCAAACATTTAATCTGATATAATCTCACAGCCCCTGGAAATGGACAGCTGCTCTTGTAAGGTCACTGTGGCCATGGGATGCTCCAAAAAATCCTACCAGCTCTGCTGCTACACTGGGGATCATTTCTGGATCAGACATGGCATGCACTTTTCAAGCCACTTCCTTTGCACCAAAATAATTTCCTTGGCTGTGGTGGAGGATGAGATGGAGTCCAGCAAGTTCCTGAAGCAAATGCCAAAACTTTAGAGCCTAAGTGCCAGCTGGAGCCCTGAGCTGGCTCAGTGGGGCTGCAGGAGATGCTTTCCCTCAGATGGAAGATGCCATAGGACACAAAGGAGATGCCAGGAGAATGAGATCTGGACTTGGTGCCAGCATCACTCAGGTCAGAAGAACAACTTTAATTGGCCTGTCATCCTGTCTGTTCCCTGTTCCTATTTCCCCTGTGCCATCTGAGGAGACAGAATATTAGAAACCAGCCTATCCTTCTTTCTTTAATTGTTCTCCCTTATTCTTCAGAGAGGTCTCTCCTGGTCTAACTGCAGGTGATCTATAATTAAAATGTCATATTCCACACATTTTTTAAGCCATCTGGCCAAGTCTCCAGGACAGAAAAAGGTGGGACTGGGGGTGGGGGATGAGTGGATATGTTGCTCTGAAGGGCTGTTTTCTGCCCGAGCCTAACTCAGGCCGTATGTTACCTCTGGTGATGCAGGGATGCTGTGTGCTTACAAAGAGTTCTGAAAAGCCTTTGCTGGTTCTGACTGCACTGTGCTGACTTTGGTTAGCAGGCCTTCTGGTATGCTTTGGAAAGATAAAATGAGAAAAAAAAAAACCCAACAAACCTACCCCAAGAAATATACTTCCTTTTTACTGTTCATGGTGATTAATGTGAGTGGCTTTTCACAATCCATTTCCAATTAATTTTAGTGAAGGGAGCTCTGCTGGCCTGTATACGAACTAAACTTCATATTAAAAGATTATTGAAGGGATTGCAAGCTAAGGATTGAACACAGGGCTTAAGCTCCAAACTAGCCATCATGTGAGTCACCAAAAACCACGGTTGCTCCTCAGTGTGAGTCATCCTAATGACACACTTGGAGCTAGTGGAGCTCAGAGCCTAATCCCCTCTGCCACCAGCCCCAGCCGTGCCTGGAAGAAAACAAGGAGAGATCACAGCATGTAACACGCTTCCAGCTCCCAGGTGATGGAGCTGGAAGGGAAATAAATGGGTATTTCAGGGCTTTCCATCTCAGGGCTGGGACTGGGTGAACAGCAGTGGTGCTGCAATCCACTTCAATCCCCTAAAATCAGAGGCACCTTTTGTCTCCGAGAGAAAGAGAAGAAATATTTTGCTCTCCCTTTTTTCAAGCTCCTTTGAATACCTATGGTACAACTTTATCTCATCCTTAGTATGGCAAATAAAACTCTTAGTGCTTATGAGAATGCAGTTATTTGCTGTCCTTGCTGTTGCAGATTCATTATTATTTTCCCTCTTCCCTGAGCTCTAATGTCCTCTACAAATATAGTTGATGTTGAAGAGCAAGAAAACATTTTTTTGAATTTATTTTGATAATTATATCATAGGAAACCCCATGGATGCTGGGAAGAACAGGAGTTGACAGACAAGCCTTTACAAGCTTAACTGAGAAGCAGAAAGAAGAGGAATGCATTAATCAGCACTGTCTCCTGTAGGTTTTTTTTCTGCTAATGGCCAAGATATGCTATAACTCTAAAATAGCTGATTCATTCTTCCCCTTTTATTCTCAGGATGTGGTGAGAGCTGCAGGATGTGATGCCAAGTGCTGGCTGCTGCCTGTCCTGGAGCTGGAGTGGCCACGGGGAGATGTTGGGATGGTGCTGACTTTAATCCAGAAAGCAGTGACAGAGGGGGAAAAGTATAAAATTTTGTCTTCTGAGAGTATATGTGTTAGACAAAACCCTTGAGATGGAGAGAATCTGATCTGAGAAGGGATTTCTGTTGGTTGGTGGCTTGTTTGGTGTTATTTCCTTTAACCTAAGTGTAGCTAGATTTATGATGCTGTCAGGCCCTCAGTCTCTTCTCCTTAGTGCTTTATCCCTGGCAAGTGGTGATGGATACTTCTTCCCTCCTACATTACCCACATCACATTTGAGAGTCTTTTATGCAGAGGGAAGACTATAGGGCAAAAAAAGTGGGAAAACATTATAAGTGGTGTAAAAGTTATATTTGTCCGAGGGAAAATGAATAATAAATAATAATAAATAAGATCTCACAGAGGCTGGGCAATAGTAGAGTCTCAGGTGTTGGAGAAAACTCTCTCCTGAGAATTTCTCTCCTGATAATTCTGCAGGTGATTCTCTCTTTGTAAAGCATGTAAATTTGGACTTCTGTAGTGAGAAGAAAGGGATGGAAAGAGGAAATTGTAACTTCTGATGTTAGAGATTGTATAATCAAAGTGATCACTATGCAAGCCTCGCTTTGCAGGTTATTACTGAATATTATTCTGTTGGAAGTCAAAGAGAGGGTGCCTGTATTAGCAAAAAGAGCCCTGATCAGATGGAGAAAAATAAGATAGAAAGACAGTGAGTAACTATACTGAAATATATAATCCCACAAGTAGAAAAGCATGTTTCACATTTGCCTGCCTGTCAGTCACGTAGCAGTTTAGCTGCTCTGTGGGCCTGGGGGATCATGAGTTAAAGGCTGGCTTCAGCCTGCCAATCTGGCCTCTATCTTGTTAGGACAGACAAAAGCTGCACTTACTGATCCAATTCACCAGTTGATTCCAGGAATGCTATACAGGGATTCACGTATATGGAGCTTTATGGCAGCTTTCTGTATTCCAAACCACTTAAACCGTATTTTGGTGTCGTTCAGATTTCCCAGTTTGAGAGAAAGGCTGCAAATCTGTCATCAAAGAGCTCCATGTTTCACTAGTCCTTCTGAAAGGAGGAGGAAGATTTGAGTTGAAGGTTTACAAGTCAGAAATTGGGGCTTGGATTGCTTCTGCAGCTCCTTTACATGGTGTTAATTTTCATTAAGAGATTAATTATCATCATCTAACTCTGTACCTTATTTGTAACTTTGGACTATTCATTCTGGATGCATGTGAATTTTTTGGTGAAATTTTCACTCTTTCTGGAAAAGAATGAAGGCAAATTCGAAAATGAATTGCCTGGAAAAAATGTATAGATTTGGCTTTTACAGCTGCCATATTTTAAAGTATTCACCTGGATATGGAACAAAAGCAAAAAAAGCATTTAACATCTCTCCACAATTCCTGTTTCTCATCCTTTCCATCAGATGGCATTTCTCAACTCTAACAAGAGATAGTACATTCTCTGCTGTAGTAATTCCATCCAGAGTGAATGGAATTGGTGCAGAGACATTTGCCTCTCTGGCTATCTCTGTTCTCCCCCTAAAATACCTCTTGCATAAAAGCATTGTGGTGCACAAGTGGTGAGTGTGCACTCTTTTGCAATGTGTGGACCAGCAAGGGATGAAAATGGACATGCTGTGAGATTGGGAAATAGATTTGTATTTCCAAAGGAAGAGAGAAGGGAATTACATTAATAGGACATAATGGCATTGTTTATTTCGGTATTAGTGTTGTATGACTTTTCAGGTACGTGGCAAATTGGCTTTGATTTTTAGCTTTCTTTATATGTTGTGTTACCCCAACAGAACCATGTATTGCAATTGTTTGGAACATGTTTACTAGTAAATACATTTATAAGTCTTATTGTAATGGCAATTATTGCAATAACACTGAGCTGTGAATGTACTGTTGCGTTTAGATGCCCACTGGGATATTGTTCATCCATTCTCCACTAAGTCTTAACTCTCTACTGTTAGCAAACTTTCTACATTTGAACATCAGGGGATGATCTTGGAGGGGTTTTCTTTGTTTCTAAGTACTGTGAAGGAGAAGAGTACAAGTTATTACTGTTTAATAAAGTAATAGTTTTTTAATAAAAAACTAAGAGTGGACCACAGAATTCAGGGCAACACCTTCTTCTTTACAGTTGTTCTGCTACTGCTAAGTATTGACTAGCCAGACACTTCGATTTTAAATACAAAATAGCCTTGTGACAACTAGGAAGGCTCTTCATTAAAATAACAAAGTACAGGGAAGTGGTAGCTAGGAACAGCTTGTTCAGGGGGACCAGGGCCATTTCCAAATAGGCAAAAGGTAGCCCTGAGCAAGATGTGAACAGTAAGCTGTCAGGAAGTGGTGAAAGGAAAAGGAACGGTGAATTTCCCCCATTAAATTTCCTTTCCGATGTGCTTGTAACCTATTTGCCTTTCCTTTTCGCTTTCAGTTGATTTCAATAGTGCACAAAGAAGACTTTGCTGTCACTCAGAGCTATTGTTCCAGAGCCTTGCGGGGGTGGAAGTTGATACAGCATTAACTTATGTCATTAGACTGTACCAGCACTCCCAGCCTGGCACTATTTGCCATTAAAAACACATTTTTGTCAGCAGTAACTGCTTTTCTTTAAGAGTGGGGTTCCTGAGTAGATTCTCCTGCTCTTTGGAGAGGCAACCTGAGCTGTATCGGGGTCCTGATGATGTTGCCGTTTCACTCATTTTGCCAGGTGAATTCAAAGATTTATTTTCTAGGCAGTGTCCGAGCTTGCATGATTCTGTTTTACTTCTCCTTGTGAAAACCAATCACAGGGAGCACGGCAGAGGAAATTACCAGCATGAGCAGGGAGTTCCTTGAGCAGCAGCTGATCTCTGTGCGAATCAGAAGGGTTTTGCTCTTTTCCTGCCTATGTTTGCAGGGGTCCATGCGTTATTTTGGATCTGTGGTGTGGTATAAAACAAGAGCTTGCCCATAAGAGCTTTCTTATATGCCCCACAGTCTCTTGTCTATAATTTACTAGTATGATAATCATAATAACATCCTTTATAAGATGATACATTGCAATCCAGCAATACATTATAAAAGCATTAATATTTTCTGCGTTCCCTGGAGGTGAACGTGGTGCAATAGTTACAGATATCTATATATTTGTCATACATGGACAGAACATATATCTGTGTATCTAAGTTTCCCAGCTGAAAGATGAAGGCTCCTTTCTTGTGGAAACAGGTTGTAATCCTCATTAACTCCAAGAGCAGGATGAGACGCCAAATGTGTTGCCATGTGCTGAAGCAAAAGGCTTTTTTTGTGGGTTTGTAGGATACCAGCACAAACTGTAAGAAATTATATGTCATTGTGTGTGTGGCCTACAGGAATTTCCGAGCTAGAAGGAGGTGGAATAGCAGGGGTGGTCCTTGCAAGCACGTCAGGAGCTTGAATGAAGCTTTCTACATCTAAAGGCTCGGGTTAGAGAGAGGCAAGGATGCTGCACACTCTGTTCCAGAGCCATGAGTCAGTCCCTGTAAGGTCAGTGCTTAGCAGGGCTTGGAGGAATCCTGGAGTAATTAAGCTGAAATCTTTAGTGGAGTTTGCAGCTGCTGCGTTACTGTTGGCAGAAAGCTCATTTCTGGAAATACAGCAGAGAGAGTTGTTATTGTTGTTGCGGGCAGCAGGCACGACTGAATCCCTAAATAACTGATGCCTGTGCTTAGCCGTCTTCCTACTGCAGTGGATTTCCTAATCTTTGCTGGTTCACTTTGCTTCCCAACAGTGACACTGCTTGCTTGCTATTTAAATGCTGTTACTGGTCAATGGCTGGTACTGACTGCAACTCAAACAAAAACAAATGCTGAGGCCTCTGATTTAATTGCTTTCTGATGTACCACACTCTGTCTGTGAAGCAGGTAGCCTCGTTCCTAGACAGCCTCTGGTTTAGTCTTGGTTCTAAATCAGTCAGCAAAGGCATCCAGACCTCCAGATTCTGATTCTGCTTGTTACCATCAGATTTGCATTTATGTATCTCGGTTTCAACAAACTCCTTGAAGAGGTTTCAAGGCTTACTTTCCTCGGTGTGGATTGGTGCTCACTGGCTTCAGCGGGGCCCCTCAGTGGTGTGCATTTAAGGATGTGAGTGTCCTTTCCAGAAGTATGGCCTCATCATTTTTATGGATCACTAAATTGCAATGTTTGTTGTTGAAGGCAAAACCAGCAACAGTATCCCTAGTGCAATATTCAACACGTAGTGGAGCTTTAAAAGAAATGGGGAAAAAAGTGGTTTCTGTTAGACCCTATAGGATAAAATGACCCAAAACAGCAAAATCACTCCTATCTGGAAACTTCATCAAAATTATTGTGAAACTAATTTGGCAGAGGGAAAGTAAAGGCTGTAGCCAAAGCACTGTAAGTTTTCCAGAGGAAAGACATCTTCTCTTGCTGATTTGTATCATATTTTGGGTGGTGATATAGGATGCAGATGGATATCAGTAAATGCTGCATGCTGCTTATTAAGTTTTAAACATTATTTAAAGAACTTGAGAGAATTACATGGCTACCAAATGGAAGATGATTGTTCACTGATAGGATTTGAAAACGAATTTAAAATCCATAACAAAAATTGAGGTATATATATGCTATATGCTTTGTTTTCTGCACTGGTTGTGAATGCTCTTGCAAAGCTGTGCAAGGACCACACTATATAAGTTAGGGGTTAAATAACTTTCTTATTATTGTTAATTTAATTCCCATTTGAACTTAAGCCCTTTCACCTTCCCATTCCTGGAGGAAAATAAAATACATTTACCATAATTGAACTGTAGCTTAATTTCTTTAGGTACACAGTAAGCCAGTGATCTCTGGAGAATGGGCTTCTGTTCTAAGCAGCTTATGAACAGAGGAAAGCATTAAATAATAACACAACTTTCAGATATTTATGACTGCAGTGAGATCACCTGACATTTGAGGCTTTATATTTTTAATCTGAAATTGAATTCATTCAGGGTATCTGGTGGTTCTTAAAGTATTCCATGCTTTTTAAAATTATCTATTATATTTTCTCACCTTGTAGCAAAGATGCTTATATAGTGCTCCACCAAATAAAAGCTATTAGTAAAGTACCTAAACTGTATGTGATTTTCTAGAGCTGATATGATTTTGGAAAGTAAAGAATTTTACATAATACGTACTGGAATTGTTTTTTATTGTACCCACATCAGCATAAATTACCCCTCTTTACATAGAAGTCTGCATGTGCCTCTCCCCAGTGTTGTCACTGGTGTTTCTGATGGTCACTTTTCCACGTTTATATGCCAGAAGGCAGCTGAGGAAGTTTTTTGGGCTGAGATGTGTGCTCATGGTCAGGCTATGGCAGCCATGGAAGAGCCAGCTGGGATCCAAGGGCAGCCCAGGCATGTGAGTGCTGCTTTTCAGCTGGGCCTTGAGGAGCAGGACTTCACCCTGGCTGTGTGAAGGAAATGCTTGTGCTGATCTCTGGCTGCAGCCTGTGGCACTGTCCCAGCATGACTCCTCCTGGGGACACTGCTTCTCCAGCACCCAGCAAGGGCTGGGACCACGGGCACCTCCTGCAGCCTCCCCAGATGGTTTGTGTCACCTCAGGCAACTCTTCACCCCTGAAATGGGGTAAAGTGGTTGTGGATAGATCCCACCTGTGTAATAACCTGCCTTGCCATGAGATTGCTCCCGTGACATGGTACCTGGGTGTGATGATAGAGCATCTACATTCTTCATCAGAGCATCCTTTAGAGCTCGTGGGATGGCAAGAAGCTTCATCAGTGTGCTGCAGACAGGAGTGCAGGTGTTGAGGACGGGAGAGGAGTAGCTGGAGCAGAGGGTGCTAGGGCTGAGCCAGTTGTGTTTGTGGAGTTCTGTGAGCTTGTGTTTGTGATGTGACGGTGATGGGAGCCCTACTCCTCATCCTACTGCATGTCTGTGCAGAGCATGTTTGATCTAAAAACTGCTGGAGGCATTGTGAAAACCAGGGGTGGCGCCTTGTATGTACCAGCACGTACTGCAGAGACGTGTGTGAGCACAGGAATTTCCCCTGCTGTGCAGGGCTGTGCTCCAGGGACCTCTTCTGAGGCACCAGATGCATGGTCATGTCATGTAAACACGACCCAGACAAGCAAAAAACTGGGCTTGCTGCTCATTAAGCATCTTTATTACAGTGTGTCTGAGTAGTGATGAAATGCAAGTGCTCTGTACACGAGGAATATAAAATAAGGACGGTATGAAGAAATAAATGCTCTTTAATTCTGTTGTCTTGAAAACCAAATAATTAAGGTGATGACAAAGATGGCTTTTACAGTCTACTCTCAGAAAAAGGAGGAAACAACACACATAATGTGCCCCAAAGGGAAGGACAACTAGATACAAAGTTTTTTAGGAATAATTTTCACAAAACCTTTTCTGGAAAGGTTTTCTCAAAACCTTTCCCAGGAAAAAACAAATCACAGCTATATTCATAGCCTGGATTTTATTTAGTTCCTCACTATTCCAGCATGACTATAGCTCTGGCTGCTCTTAGCAAAGTTAGGAAATGAGTTAAGTTCAGTATTAATATAGGGAGTTACATTTGCAAAGCCAATCAAAAGCTTCACACGGTGTTCCAAGATACCGGAATCCAACTCACAGGATTTGCCAAAGCTCTATTTTTATTTTGTCTTCATCTGATGTTATCAAGGTTGTTCATGTTCCAAAAATGGATGGGTTTAGCAATAGCTAGCAGTTGGTAATAGGAGTCAAGAAGACCAAGGCTTTTAACACATTCAGAATGTTTAATTTCCCCTCCATCTGATGATAATAACTTAACATGTAAAAAGAAAATAACACAAAATTATGTGGATTTAAAAAACCTCCCACGCACCTTATGGAATTAAAATACTGTGTGGGCCTGGAACCACGAGTATGTTCACTAAGTATGATCTCCAGAAGCATGTTATATTTGAGAAAGAAAAATTAAATGAAAAATTAATCGTTGCTGTTTTATCCAAACACTTCATTTTCCTAGTATTTTGCCATGCCCATTAGGTAATCACCCCATTTATGTTTAACTAAATTTTTTTCCTAAGGGTGGTATCTGTAAAATTTAAATATCTGCTTATACATTTGGGGTGTTTCTATAATTGGAACATAACATTGCAGCAAGTCTTGAAGCATGTCCAAGAAAAGGTCAGGTTTTGCTGAAATCTTTTACTTATCTGAAGCTTTTTCATGCCAAAATGGATTTAAGTGTATAGTCAGCAGAGTGTTTCTGTAAGGTGGGGTGGTTTTGGTTGGAAGTCTGGCTTCCCAGGGAGAGCTGGCACGGCACCAAGATGTGCAGTGTGCTTTGCAGAGTCACAGAACAGCCTGACGCAGGAGACATACCGGAGATAAGTGTGGGAAATCCTATCTGCTTCATCATCCCAGTAGATGTGGAGAGTGAGGAAGAAAGAGCCAAACCCTTCTCAGAGATGTTTCTAGGAAGCAGTGTCATAAATATATACTATAGATGCTTTCTGGGAGTTTTTTTTTTTAAAAAAAAAAAAGCATTGGGGATAGGGCTCAGAAATTGTTAAAACTAGGTAGGATGGCCGCAGTCTTACTCTGTTCAGGGGTACATATGTTAGTGTGTTTTATCAATAATTATCCTTTTAAAATTTATCTAATAAAAATCTAAGATGCTTACTCCTTTTAATGGCACTCGTAGTGCTGTAGAGTGAGAGCAGCACATGCTGTGGTACAGCATGGCCACAATAAACAAATCATCCTGTTCTGACTGTTGTGACAGGTATTTTAGGTTAGAATAGAAACACAAGGAGGAGAAACTGCGAAACCTGCAGAGCAAAGATGAAGCTGAGTGGGGGGGAGCTCACATTTCCTGTGGCAACTCGACTTAAATTGCTCCCCATTCCCCAGCAGAGCAAGTGCTCCCAAATCCAGAGCTCTGCTTGGCTCCCTGCTCCCAGAGGCCCTACAGGGATGCTGAACACGCCTGTGTTGTTTGCAAATGCTCTTTATAGCTTCCCTGCAGGAAATATATCACCATGTGAAAAGTACAAAATTTTTGTGTTAAAATGTACTCATTTCCTTGATCAAAAGGGCAACGTTGCTCACAGTGAACTCTTTGGAAATTTGAGTTTATCTGGAAATAACATTGTAGTTGGCAGAGACTAGAAATAGAATGGAGTGTGGGGGATTTAGTAAATATATTTAGGATACAAGAGTCAGTAAGGGGACGCGGAATGACATGGCAAAGACGTGCGTGCAAAATCCAAATACATATAAACCAGGTTTTTCACACAGTGGTGGTGGCTTTAGTACAGAACCTTTATGACACAGTTAGACTACAGCCAAGGATTAAATTTCAAAGAAATTTAGCAATCGTTTTTGTAGTACGTACACTCTGACAGGCTTCATTCATAAACCTCATCTACCAAGAGCATTTTACAAGGTATTATTACAGAAGCACTAAAAAGATACAGTAACTGTGAGGAGCTTTTTGCCAGAAAACATTTCCTGAAGAAGACAGTCATGCACAGCAAATCAGAAATATGCTGTTTTTTAAAAGAGTTGTATTTAGAAGGCATCTTCAGGAAGAGGAGATGGAATGTTATCTTCCTTAGGTATACGCCTGTTAAGATATTTTTATCATGTACTGCAATCTAATGCTAGATCATGTAAGAGGGGCTTTGCACATTCCTTTCTCATTTCTGTTAGGAAATTAAATCCTGATAAGGTTCTATATGATGTCTCTTATCACTCTGTAAAGTAGCAATTTAAAGACCAGAAACACATATGGTTTTTCATCTTTATGATCCAATTTTGACCACTGGAGTTTGTTTCCTGCTGCTGTTTTCAGGAGGGCAGAAAATGCTTTGTCCAAAATCCACTTACTTCTCTGCTGGCCTTGAGTTTGAAGAATGTTCTGTTAAATCCAGAATACGTGGTTGTAATATTGAGCAAAAATTGGCTTCCTGCTAATAAATTAATACAAGGAGTATCTGGGGCAGAGAGCCTCCTCCAGTGGGAAGGCAGAAGGATGAAGGAGCAGCAGCACAGGTGTGTGCAGACGTGTGCCCTGCATCCTTACACTCAATCTCATCTTCCAGCACCACTCCCTGAACGTTATTTTTATTCTCAAATACCCTCAGTGAGACAATTTTGTTACACCTCCTGCTTCTCAACCTTTAGAGTGTTATTCCGGAACTAATCCATGTTTTGCTTTCTGAAAATAGCAAGGAGGACATAATGGAGATGAATATCCAATCAAAAAACCTTAAATTGCTGTTTTAAGGGTTGAACTTTGAACATAATCTGCCTGCAAGTAGATTACACTTATGGTCATTTAGATACAAATACACTTTTATAAGAGAATTATTCACTCAGGAAAGTGTGCAGAGGGAATTTAGAGAAGATGTACAAAAATAACTAGGAAGCTCAAGGAATCAATTTATGTTCAAGTATTAAAGTAATGACAATAAAGCTTTACCAGCAGAAGCTACAGACACTTCAGTGTCTTGAGGTAAAGCACGATTATTTATACAAAAAAGGGAGAGAAAATCTTGAAACTTATTTCATTTCAGTGTTAGATTAAATAATAGATGGTGATTTGCAAATGACAAAAGAGTAGCAGCAAAATCATTTGAAAGTGGCAAGTTTAGGTATCATGAGGGAGAGAGGAAATGTCCTGGCAGTGTCTGAATCTACCAGGCTCAGGCTTAATAAATACAAGGTACAAATTCCAAGATGGGCTTCAAAACAAGTAGGGTGGAGGTATTTTTGTTGGTTTAGGAGGTGGTTTGTCTGTTTGGTTGTTGTTTTGCTGTTGGTTGTTTTTTTTTCTGTTTTCAAACCAACTCAAGATCAGCAAGTTTAAACATAATATTTCTTCCAGAGTGGTGATAATTTGAGTACAGATATTTTTTTTTCTTTCTGCATGTTTTTTTGGTTTGGCTGTTTTTTACAGTAAATGCATTTTCCTGTAAAGGCTGCAGCACATGGGTTCCCAGGGAATAGTTCAGTTGTGTTTTGACTTTTAAAACATTTTATACTTTCTTTTCCTCTTAACTTCAAGCATTTATAATGCATTAGGGTCACTGGTTCTAGAGGGAGTGCTGATGTTAAGGTTAGTTCAAGGGTAATTGAATATATTTAGGAGGTGTCAGGATAGAAATTCTATAAAAGTAAAGATGCTTTATTTGAGTGTAGATCTAGATACTAGATATCTTGTATTAAATTCAGGTTTGTGTGGAAAAAAAGATAATATGCAGTTACAGAAGTATGTCATGTGATACTGGAGGGTACATAGTAATAATGCAAGTAGAAAATTAAGCTCCTATCTATCTAAACACACATAAATATATTTATATATATGTATATGCATACACTGTATCATGATTATGTAAAGGAAGTGGAACATAGTCTTTTAAAACTGGAAAAGGTTTATCTTCGGTGACACTTCCCATACAGCTGTCACAAGGAATCGTAGATCCAAAAAGCCATGTGAACATAGCTGTAGAGTAGAAAAATCATGGAACTAACTTTTTCCACTCTGATAATAAATAAATTACGTCAGAGTGCTCATTATTTTAATTAAATGAATGTGTAGCCATTAATAGTTGTGATACCTCATTCCCCCATCACGCAGACAAGAAGGATTGTTAATTCAGGGTTCAGCAATACAAGAGCAACATAGCTCAAAGGCACCTCAAAAAATCAGGTGAAGGAAAAAGCTGTTCATGTTGCTGTATGGACACAGATTTGTAGCTTACCCATGGCAGTAGTCTTGATATTATTTTTAATAGTATTTTGCCTTGTCTTCTGATCATACAGGTCTTACAGATACTCAAGGAAATGTGCATTTGGTTAAACTTGGCAGGATTTATATAGCTTGGAGCAATGAGTAAGTTCTTACTTAATTAAATGAATTATGTAAGCATTTTTTAATTGTCCAAATGCCAAACCAGATACACTGGGCTTTGGAACTCCTCCCTATTTTTAGAGCAATACTGACTTTGTTTCTTACCATGCTTTTGTGGGTTTTTTTCCCGGCTAGTAATCTATAATGGACTTGAGCTATTTTGATCTTTAATTCAGCATATAACTTAGTAATATTTTGTGAATTGGATTAAATTCTTTTGATAGTATTTTAACATGACAATTTGTAATTATATTCTTTTGCTACAGCAGACAGATTGGTAAGTCATTAGTTATTAGGGAAAAGAAATGGTTTTAATGAATAAACAGGGCCTTTCAGATAGGAAGCTGGTAGTGTCAAGCATCACTCAGGAGGGCCAAAATAAGGACTTCAAGGCTATTATTGGACTGCACATATCTTCCAGTATTTAAACCATAATTTATAAAAAACTGTGTGGTTTTAAAAGTATGGCAATGCATCGTATTATATAATATTAGAAATATCCTTCCCCAGCATATGCTTAATACTTTGTTTTGGTATTGTTACAACTAGTGCCTTGTGAAAGCGAAGCAGTTAATGCCTGATGTGATTTATGGTGCTTTAAGTTGGGAGGTCATAACCATAAATATTGTAAAGGGCTTTGATTTTCAGATTATGCCAAACACTCCCATTTTAAAAAATGGATCTCACTGAAATGTGTAACGCTGGGAAAGTAAACACAACATTTTTAATTTAATTTCCATTCTCTTCTGTGACCATTACAGATCACATGAAAAAGGAAGCCATCACAGCACGTCATGTCTTGAACTGGATGAAATGTGCTACAATATGAATCTCTGGAGCGTTTTTTTCCTCCAGTGGGGCTCTAATTTATACTTGCTCACTCAGGAATAAACAGTGCTATTTTCTGACCTGTCATCTGTCTCACATCAACTCTCTTCATCTTTTACACTGAGAAAATGATGTAGTTGAACTGAATGCTAAAGCAGCAAACTGTGTTAAGAATAATTTTACAGTCCAGCCCTTAAAATTTTTAGAACTATTCTATTCATCCCTTCATTACTGTGACAGTAGATTTCCAGCGTGGCAAATGCACACATGGGGTAGATGGTACATGTGTACAGAGGCAGAGACAGAATGATTGAATGAACACAGAAATGAGTGAATACTGGGGGTGTTCTGAGCTCTGCTACCAGCTCCGAACTTCCTGATCTCATTACCACCACCCAGTGGAAAAGTGTGGAGATAATGCCAGCTCCTGGTGTGAACTTCAGGGCATCTTCCCACAGAAATCCCCGCTGCTTCAGCAAATCAGCCCAAGCTCACCCATGTGAAGTTTCTAATTGACTGTGGAATACTTCTGGTCAATTTTTCAGACTCCAGAATTTTTAACTCTGGAAAAAAACTGTGTGCATGTAGACAGGGAAAGTAATCTGTTTGTAATAAATGGCCACAAATCATCTGCTGTTCTAGATCTCAAAATTTACAATTTTCCTCTTTGTGAATTTCTTTTTATCAGGTTTTCCCTTAATGCTTCATTTATTTTTGTTAAAAGCTTTTCATTTTTAAGTACCTTGGAAATGTTGTATTTTTAAACAAAGCAAGTTTTAACTGGATAAAATTAATTTAAAAAAAAAATTATTTGGTAAAAATGAAAACTACATTTTGTAGTCAGCTCCATCTCCAGAAAAGTACAAGATGAAGAATGGCTACTTGAAATCTCTTTGGATATTGTTGACAGTGTTCATGTGTTGTTTGCTTTAATGTAATGCTAGTTATGTACCTTTCCTGCTGGATTTTATTGGGCTTTGGCTGGTGGCTTGGTGGAATCGTACCCATTCTGTGATCTTTTGGCTTTTGTTTTTTGATTTATGAAAGTGTATATATTTTTTACTGAGTTATTTTATGTTGTCACAGAGTGTTCCTTGCATGGTTGTCCTAGATTGTTAGAGAACTGAAACTGAAGATTTTATGCAGCAGTTAGTTGGGAAAATTCATGGAATGGTTTGGATTGGAAGGGACCTTAAAGACCATTTAAAAAAGACCATCCTAAAGACTCTCCTGCCATATGCAGGGACACCTTCCTCTACATGGAAGCATTAACTCTGAGATAAAATCCAGATATTTTTCTTATGTTTTTTGATAATTTAACTTCATTCATTCTGTTAGGGTTTGGCTTGGATGTTTGGTTTAAATGAATATTGGGAAAATATAATTCCAGGACAGCCTGTTTCAAGGACTCATTTTCCACTTGCTGGCTCCATTTGATTTTCACATAGACACACTCTGTTTGATAGAGGATTTGCTTCTAAGGCAATGTTTAACATAGCACAGTGAATTGCATTTTCAGCATTTGAAATGGTCAAGAGTGGCTTGTGCAGCCATCAGGTGTTTTCTGGCTTTTGCAAAAATATCCTGCTGTTTAATACTATTGTAGTACATCAGTTACTTGTTGGTGTCACCTCATATTCAGTGTGTCATTTGCAATTTTATTTAAAAGTTTTATTTGTCTGGTTTTCTGGTTTGTTTGTGGTTTCTTTGTTTGTTGTTTTTTATTTTTGGGTTTTTTTTGGGTTTTTTTTTAGTTTTTTTGTTAAGAATGGATTAGGGCAGAAAACAAAAAGATGAAGTCTGCATATTAGGGAAGTTTTGCAGCATAAACATTAAGAAGGGAAGATACAGAGAATGGTGTATTATATCCAGCAACAACACAGTTTTTCCCAGTAAAATCCTAAAGAACTGGTAATATTGGTGATTGGGAAGAGCAAGGGGCAGAAAAAGTGTTTGCACTTCTGAGCACAGGAATGTGGTGCTAGGTACAGATGCTACAGGGATATGTGGAAAGAGGGAGAGGATGATTCTTGGCTGGACATGTTTTTTCCTGGAGCTGTTCTGAATAAGCAGTGCTATGGAATTATGTGTTTTGGAGGGAGCAAAGCAAAGAAAAAAAAGAGTTTTAATAAATCTTTGCTGCTGCTTTTGAGATTGAGCAGAAACACTAGTTCAAGCCTTCACAGTCCCTGTGACATAACACTGGGGGCTGCAGCCCATGATTTGGCTGCAGGGCTTTAAGGCACTGCTGCCTTTCCTCAGCTCTGTGGTACCAGCTCTCCACTCAGCTCAAGTGCTGAAACAGGGAGCCCACTCTGATATCCTCACCCACCATGAAGGATGTGCTGGGAACTAGGCTACCAGAGTATCCCAGTTTCCTCTTTTTCCTGCTGTTCCACCCCCACAGCTGATGAATGAATGCAGTTGTAATACAGCTTATAATGTACATTACCCCATAATGGCCTTTAAAAGGTACACGGGATACTCCCAGCTTTCCTCATGCTTAATGCAAGGATGATGAGTGTCTGAAATAGGGAGACACATACAAAAGGCTAAGTGAAAAGGGGAAAAAAAAAAAAAAAGGAGCAATACAAGGAGACTGAAGGTGCAGGAGATGGTAAAAAAAGGTGTGTCTCAGGCAGCAGATTACTTACAGGGAGATATTCCTAGGATAAAGTGAATTTTGTTGAATTCAATAAGAATTGCTATGGGAACTTAATTGAGTTTCTTGTGACTTGAGCACAGACATTCTTTTCTATCCTTGATGGGTATGTTCCAGGAGAAAGTGAATGATTTCTCAGGATATGTTAGTTTAACATGCTTTAAAACCTGTTAACCAAAAGAGGATTGTTTATACTCCTGAATATTTTTTCTGGGTTATGCCAGGACTATTTCATAAATAATGACTATCACTAAATATTAGAATGCAGAATATTGCATATTCACACAGGCAGAAAAACAGTAAAATGCACAAGAATTAATTTAATTTGTTCACTGGCTTCTAGTTCACAAGTTTCACAGAAAATCTGTCATATCCATAGCCTGTTTCTTGAGTTGATATTTGCTGTCTTATACAGGAACAGTCCTTGGAGATTTTTCCCAAATAGAAGAATAGAAGAATGAATAAATAGGCAGCACTGGTTATTATTATATAGCAGAGATTTGAATAAATAGCATATAAAGAGCTGAAACCCAGATACTTACCCAGGAGAACAGGACAGAAATGGAAATAGGGAAGATTGATGGTAGGTGGGAGCCATAGGGTTAGGAACTGATGAAATTTTGAAATTTTAGAAATTTATTAAGAATAAAATATTTGGGAAGGAAACAGCATCTTGAGTCCATGTGATCATAATAAACAGAATGAGGCAAGAAAATTTAGGTAAAGGGTTAAGACAGCAAAGTATCAGAGATCAATCCAAAAAAAAAAAAAAACCAAAAAAGATGCCAACAAGAATAAGTAGGACTAGAAAATATGTATTTATGTATTTTGCTTGTTAGGTGTTATTTAGTACTACTTGTCCTTTGTTTATTCTGTGCTTTGGAGGAATCAAGGGGTTTTTAATTGTTTGGGTTTTTTTTTCACTCCCTTAATAGAGGACAGTGATTTTCATGAGCAGAAGCTAGAGCAGCTTTTAATGCTGTTGGTCAATTCTGTTTGGTACAAAGCAGAGTGAACCTTTGAAACTTGAGCTGTGGGAGTAGATTATTTCTCTGTTGCTACAAGAAGATGTTCCCAAGTCCTTGGACTCTGAAGAAGAGTGTGCAATGAGTGCCTGCACATCTCTGAAAGGCCAGAGAGCATTCAACCCTGAAAGGGCCCAGGTATGGCTGCAGCAGCTGGGAGTAAACGTGTCAGCAATGTGTCTGTGCAAGGATTTCAGAGCAAAAGGCTCCAGTTCTTTGAGATGGTGGATGTGTGGAGCTTCATTCCCAGGCAGAAGGGTCCTCACATATCAGTAATGTTCTATTTAGAATGTGGAAAAAAAACATTTCTAGTCCAAGCTGGAATATATTTATTCCCAGGAAAGAGTTTCCTAATTTTATTTCTTGCATAATTTATGTCTTTTCATTACTTTATCCTACCTAAACTTCTGACATTTTTGAGAGATAACCACACCCATGATCCTGAAGTGGGAACCAGGCCTGAAGTGTGCTGTGTTGTTAAATTTATCAGGTATTTATAATATTGACTTGATTTTCACATGGCAACGAACTTGCCAGTTATTTCTAGATGTACATGTACATCCTCATAACCAGAAAAATCGTGTTATTGCGCGTGTATGTTATCACACTCTTTTTTTGGCTGTAAGCAGCAAATTCTGATCTCTCACCTGTGTCTGAGCTATCAAAACTCTCCACTTTTGCCCTTTCCATAATTCCTTCCTAAGCACTGAAAAGGCTAAAGAATGAATGACACCTGTCAAAATTCACTATTCACTGTGTACGAATGGAGGTAACGATAGAAAATGTTCATCAGGAGGCACATCTCAAAAACTGGGGCTTCCTTCATCAAGGGTGCAAACACCAGAGACAATAATTTCTGCCAGGGGAGTTTGTATGTGTCCCCATCCCGAATCTTCTGGCAGCAGCTCATCTATTTTGGAGGACAAGATGATAGGACACTGCTATTATGTTGCCAGCAGTAAATGCTGACTAAGGGACATGTTCAGATGTTACATCGTTTCTGGGCTGCTTTTCTAAGGCGTTCCCTCTTTTGGCACTGGAAATTTATCCCATCAATTTTGATTTTTACAATCCAGAATAAAGGTAAAGGAGGTTGGGAGACGAGCCAAAAGTGTTTCACACCTCGCATGAGAAAGCTGCAAATCACGGGGATCTTATGGGGGGGGGGGGTAAAAAACCCCAACGAAACAACAAACCACACTAAAGCATCTTTCCAGTAATCATCTTACACTGTGACAAATTCTGGTCCTGGAAGCCAGCTCCGATTTGTGTGCTGCAAAAAGAAAGGAACACTTAGGCTGGTGAAGGAGCAGGGCTGTGCTATAGGTACCTCACGCTGATGTACCTGATGGTTTTTAGTCCGGTTTGCTGGGGGCTTTGTAGAGCTGAGCGAGTACATTATACGGGCGTCGGGGCTGAGGATCGCAGAGTCTGCGCCAGAGCCTGCAAGAAACCATGGTTGTTGTCCTTTTCCTTGCAGACGCCCAAGCCCTGCGAGGCCGGCTGTGCAGAGCCGCCGCCGCGGGCGGCCCGGGAGCACCGTGAGTAACCGGGGGGAGAGGCGGGCTCCCGGGGAGCGGGAATGCGGCCCCCCGAGGAGGAGGAGGAGGAGGAGGAGGAGGAGGAGGAGGAGGAGGAGGGAGGGAGGGATGCCATCCCAAGCGCTTCCCGACGCCGTGACCCAGAAGTTTTGCCAGCCCGCTCCCGACCCCGCAGCTTGGCGGGCGGGATGCGGAGGGGATGGCGTGCGGCGGCACGGAGCGAACCCCGAGCGGGGATGAGAAATGACCGATTTCCCCCAGCCACGCTGTCACGGGTCACAGGAGCCGAGAGCGGCGGGCGGGGGCGGCGGCCGATGGAGCCCGGGGAGCGGGGGTGCTGCTCCTCCCCGGGCAGGTGGAGGTGCCTGCCAGTTGCTTGTTAGAGAAATATGTAACAAAAAAGAAAAGGGCGCGGCGGAGGGCGCGGAGGCTGCTCGGAGGAGGGGGAGGGCGGGAGCGTCGGGTTGGGGGCGTCGCACCCCGGGCATCTCTCCATGCCCACCCCTCGCCCCCCCAAATCCCAGAAGAATCGCACTCGTCGTCGTCCCCACCCCCGGAAAAAGGAGGGCACACCCCACCTGCGGGGCTCGCTGCGGCTGGGGTGCCGGCTGTGCCCTCTCCCCCCGCCCGTCCCCCTTTACCTGCCGCCGGCCCGTCCGCGGCGGGGGCAGCGGGGCGTGGGGCGGTGGGTGGCGGTGGAGGCGGCGTGTGACAGATGTCCTCCTCTGACAGCGCTCGGTACCAGCCCAGTGGCTCCCTGCCATTGGCTCAGTGCAGCCGACCGGCAAGGCTGCTCGCTATAATAGCTCTGTGCCTGCCGGCGGCGGCGGCACCCCGCTCGGCTCCGCCGCGGCCGCCCCGCCGCGCATCCTCCTCCTCCTCCTCCTCCTCCTCCTCCTCCTCCCGCGGCCGCGCCGCGCCTGAGGGGCCGCACCCCCGGCCCCCGCCGGCCCCGGCACCGCCGGCCCCGGCCCTCCCCGCCCAGCCCCTCCGAGCCCGGCCTGAGGAGGCGGCCCCGGCCCCATGGAGTGCTACTACATTGTCATCAGCTCCGCGCACCTCAGCAACGGGCACTTTCGCAACATCAAGGGAGTTTTCCGCGGCCCCCTCAGCAAGAACGGGAACAAAACTCTGGTAATGGCTTCTTCCCTTGCCTCCCCCTTCCTCCTTCTCCTCCTCCGGCTGGCAGCGGCGGCTCTGGGCAGCGGGAGCCCCGGCCGCCCGCCCCTCCTCTGCCGCCGCGGGGACGCGGTGCCCTCGGCTCCCGGCCGGGGCGGGCGCCGCCGTGTCCCCGCAGAGCTGCGGCGGCCGCGGCCGGAGGGACAGCCCGGGGACCCTTCTGGCCGGGGAGCTGCAGGGCCGGGGCTCCGCAGCCCGGGGGAGGTCGGGGAGAGGCGGCCGCCGCCCGGCTGAGCGCATCTCCCGGCGCGGGGGCTCCCCGGCGACCGTCGGCCCTGTCCCCCCCCCCCAGCGGGGACGGCCGCAGGTCCCGCCCGGACGAGTGCAGGGAGGGATCCCAAACTTGTCTATTTGCTCCTCCGAGTCGTTTGGGTGCAGAGGTGCGTTTGTTCGGGCGCAGCCTGAGACACCATCCGCGGTTTGGTTTGTTGGCTGCCAAGTTCTCTTTAGAAGCAGAAGTCGGGGTTTGACAGGACTCAGTGGGTTGAGGCAGTTTGGCTTAGGTGCTCCGGAAAGTCTGCACAGGCTATTCGGACTGTTTGTGAATTCATCCTCCGTACTTGGGTATCTTCTGTTGGGTTTCCTATGGTTTTGCTGACTTGCTCGAACTCGCTTCGTGCTGTTGCTGAACTTTAATGGAAGAGTGAGGACGCAATAGCCTTGGCAATGCATGTGCTGCCCTGCCTGCTCTGATAAAAAGGATGAGGGATAACGGCAGGCCGGGTTAGCTGCATCACGTAACATCTCAATCACGGCACAAGACGGTGTGGACAGATGTCTGGAGAGGAGGATGGAGCTGAAAGAGGGGCTTAGCTACGTTGTTTATCTCTCTCACCCATCACCGACTTATTCTGAAATCCCCTTTGGAGGAGACGGAGCAGAACATACTCACCACATTCTTGTTCCCTCGAATGCACGACCTATATTGATGGGGAATTTACTGAAGTACTTAACATTTGCTAGAGTTGGCAAGCTTGCAATTTCTCCCTAAATAAAGAGATTAAAGCAAGTCTGAGCCAAGTCATAAAAATAGTAACTACTACGAGAGAATCTGAGGCAGATTTTTGGACTGTTTCAAATGTGAAGTTCCTGCTTTCACGTTGTAAATCTTTACAATTTTATTTGCTGTGGATTCTGCATATTTTTCTGTTGGGGATTGCGTTCTTGGAATTTTAAACAAGTATTTGTAGTATCCATGAGATGGCAATATGTGTGTAATATTTCACTGTTACAGTTGCAAACCTAAGACCTACTGCAGAAATATTTGCTGCATTTCAAATAATGGCATGATACATCACCTTCTTCCTACTAACAATTTCAGTAAAGATGCATTTGGCAGGACTGAGAATACTCTGATGTAACTTTTGGACTGTGTATTGTCTTGCAGTTCATAATGGATTCTGCTTCAACAGCATTTTGTTCTTTAATCTTTTCACTTGACCAAAAAAAAAAAACAAAAAACCCCAAAAAACCAAAACAGCCCTGTATTCTCAATATTCCTGATTAATTTATTTACTGGTAAAATTATTTGCAACCAAAATGTTTTGGGAAAGACTGGTGCTAACTTCATATTCAAGTAAAAATAATGGTGTGGGCTCATGATGTGCTCATACTCTGGAAAAAAAAAAATGTACCCTGGGAAGAAATTTAACTCAAATCTGCTCTTTAGTGAGACAGATGTGAAGGGAGACAAGGAGGCATTGGCTATGGGACTGCCATGAGAAGTTTTTGCTGGGTTGAAAAGGAGGAGTTCTTGATGTTGGCTCTGTGGACAGCAAAATGAAATCCTTCCCTATGGAATAGATGCAGGCATCAAGGCTTGTGTTTCTGTTTGGGCTATTTTTTAATTTGTAGGAGGTAAAGATACCACTGAGTTGTGATACAGGGCATTACTAGCTCAGACTGATAGTTCTGAGGTGCTGAAGTACATTTCAGGGGGAAAATCAGATGTTTCAGAGGACTGGTCACTTTCACTGTAAACAAGCTTTTCAGACTTGGAAGGATGAAAATATTTCTTAGTGTAAGCTAGGATAAGCCTTTAGAAATTCCAGTAAGAACACAGCCTTTTAGCATGCTCTTCCTGTCTTCCATCATAGAATAAGACTAGGAGAAACAGCAATCTGTAAAGCTAAAAATCAGAAATTTTGAAGCTGCTCTGACTCAAACATATCTTCCCATTTGCTGTAAAGCATTCATTGTCTCTTCATCTGAGCTCCAAGTATTCTGAAATCACTGCTTTCTCATAAACCAGGGAGAACCTGAAAACAGCCTCCCTTCATATGGCGCAGAATTGCTTCTGTGCAAAACTTACATTTGTTGAGTTTTGGTTCTCCTTCAGAGTTCTGCCACCACACTCTTGTCTAGAAATAAAGATGAATGCATGTTTTTCAGCAGAGTTTCACATCATGTAGAAAAGTGAGAAAGGCTGGATCTAGTCAGATGATGCTGTGGTTTCAAGATGATTTTATGTGGTGTATCTTCACACCCGTGCTGCTCAGGTTTCAGGGGAGAAAGCTCCTTGGGCGTTTTCACTGCTGTCCCATCCTGGGGTGACTTGGTATTGCCCTGAAACTCTTTTTTTGGCTCTGCTCTCCAGGAGAGGTCACTGAGTGATTCTTTTTCCCTGATTGTTTGTCTGTGCAGGTGATTATTATGTGTTTGTCCTCCTCCTGCATCCTGACGCAGGATTAGTCGTTTAAAACTTGATGAAGATTTGGTTCAAAAGTCCCAGAATACAGCAGGAGCTGCAGCAGAGCTACAAACCCTTGGTCAGCTGGTAGGGAATATGGAACACAAAGCTCTGGCCTCCTATAAAAGCTGCTCAGTGGAGAGCATCAGAGAGTTACTTTTTGGTAGAAGAGATGGAACGACAGTGCTTCTGTTGCCTTGGTCTTTCTCTAAGGCACATCTGTCTCTAATGCCTCCTGAGAGTGGGCTTTGAGATGGCTTTTTGAGATGGGGTTATTTGGGAGGGGGAGAGAAGTGCGTGAGGCATAAAGATACAAAGCAGGAGGAGGATGGGGAAGGCCACAGGTCTGCTCCTCAAGATGAAATACCTCTTCAGGAAAGAAGAAAGGAAAGGCTCATCAGGAAAACCTGAGCTCAGAGAGAAGTGAGAGGCACAAGAGGGAGCAAAGGAAAGGCTGGATTTAGGTAACTGAGAAAACAGGTTACTGTAAAAAAAATTAAAATTAAATAAAATAAGAAGAAAATTGCTTGTGAATGAAACTTTAGTCAGGTGGAGGTGGGAAGTGAAGGAATGTGTATCTACATCGAGTTCTGGGTATCCCATAGCTTTTCCCAGCACTCAGTGCATGTGGTCCCTCCAGCCCTGCTGGGGTAGGGATCCCTTGCCCAATTGTAATCTGCTGCTTCTTGTCAGGAAAATAAACCTGAATAATCAGTTGATGGGAGATGGGCCCCTGTGAAGAACAGCCTCCAAAGTCTTATTAAAAAGTAACTTCAGAAAATGGAGCAGTATGGTTAAAAGAAATTGGTGGTGGTTGTGGTGTCAAATAAGGCTTTATCCTCTCCCTCTGCAGTTTCTGTTGCCTGAAATATCCTTCAAATATGCACAGTCTGCTAACAATAGCTAATCTGCCACTGGAGTACTCCATGGCAGCTCTTTGGAAGGATTTTTTTTGTTGCTGGAGTACTGTCTAAGTGAACCAGCTGACTTGTGGTCTTTGTGTGGCAGATGGTTTCTGAACAAGAAACTCAAAACTCACCATGTGGGTCAGTACTATGCAATGACGTTTAAAATTTCTAGTGCTCTTTCTGCATTTTCATGCTTTTTGGTGTTTTAATCGATGAATATTGGCCTGATTGCTTGGCCATTTCACGTCAGCATTCGTACTTGGTGACTGTGAAATTTTCCCAAGGATGTTCTTTTTTGGCTGTAGCAGTTTATAAAAATTGTTTTGCTGCAAACTCTTGGTTTTGCCTATGGTCCTGAACTTTTAATGCACTTACTCTGTTATTTTTTTAGACCTTATGTTATCGATGCCAAATTACAGTAGTCTGTCTTTGTAATTCATCTTCCTTGCTGTGGCTGCTGTCTTGCAGTTTATAATCTCAAAAAGTATTGAAACTTGTATGAAAAAAACAGCTTTCTAGAGAGAGAAATCAGTTGTTTGGAGTCAGAACCACAGGTGATTTTTAAAATTCTTAAAATGTCTTTCAGGATGTAAACCCCAAACCATTTTAAAGTATTTATCCTAGTTAATCGATAGAATTTTTGGTTGGTCAGCAAGAGAACTGACTCTTTGATCTTCTGAGTAGCTGGTATGTGGCTGGTGTCTGAGTATCTCCTATTTCACCTTAAGATATTGCACTGGTGTAAATGGCTTTCTTTTCCTGAGATTCACAGTGGTGGAGGACTGGACGTGTGGGGCTCTTTCACGTCTTTTAACTGGACAAATACATTTTCTCTGGTGGTGATCAGAATGAGTAAGGTGTTGTCACTTGGCTGAGGAGGTCAGGGAAAAGTTTAGACCTCTGTGTGGTATAAATTGCTACTGTAATTCTAGTTTCAAGTGCCTTGGTGATACAGATGGGAAGTGGATAAGATTAGAAAGGTCCTGATAAGCAGTGGGTTAAAGGACCAAATACACCAAACACAGGAATCTATTTCTGTGACTAACAGTGACCTCTGTATGTGCTGAGGTTTATACTTTGGTTAAAAGTATGAATACAGGAGACTCCAGGGGCAGAATGGAAACAGTGGTCCTCAGGTCCAAAGGAGGCAGTCACAAATTATTTAAAACTGGAGTCAAACTCTGAACTCAATGCCATAACCCTTGCAGAGAAGATCTCATGAATTTCAGGTGGCTACCTTGTAGTACAGCTTTGTGCCTCCCAGCCAGCTTGGTTTTGACTGCAGGGATATTAATTAATTAATAAAGTAATTAATTTGTTTATAAGTCCTTTTAGAACTCCTAGGGTGCTCCTCTACTTTTATGAAAACTCCATGGAGTTCAAATACCGTCACACTACTGCCCTCTGAAAGTGCCATCTGTTGCTCGGGCTGTCTGTTGTCTTTAGCTCCTTTACACTTTGCAGAATATTTTTGTATCCCCACATCTACTAAAGTAAATAGGTTGTAGCGGACATAAAAATGTATTTTATGAGAATTTCTATTACAATTATCCATTCCCTACTACAGGAAGAAAGTATTAAACTAAAACATTTCCTGATGAATTACAACTGCAGTTGTAATTCTGCATGATCAGGATAAATGTCCATTGATTTCAAGCTATCTAGTACACATATAAAATAAACAATACTTACCACAGGTTTATTTTGAACACTGGTAAAATGACATCCTGCAGTTCTGTTTGCCATATTGTATATTACCAGTGGCTGGAGGGTAATTTTTCAATTCTATCTTACACATGCAAAATTTAATGGAACTATTGCAATACCCTGTTTTTCATCTTTAATGATGCAGAGTTTGTAGGGTTGAGTTGCTAGGCTGGAGTTGTATTGGTTAAGGGAGAAAAATCACCTGTTACTTTCTTCAGTGGTTATGGTCCCTGTGGATCTGCTAATGCTTTTTTTTGACCTAAGTTCTGAGCTTGAAAACCTTCACATCTTTTCTGTAAGAGAAGCTGAACAGCCCTAACTCATTAAAACATTAAAGTGGCAAAATAAATTCTGCCTAATTTCATTTTAATAATTAATCAACATTACTTAGGTCATGATAGAAAACCAGCCACTCAGAAGACAACAGAATAGACTGGTAAAGTTTAAGGAGCAATAAAATCATAACTGTGTCCTACTTCTAAAGTCCATTTGTTGGAACTCAGGTGTCTTGGTTTGCTTGTGTGAGGCTGTCTTGCAACAGTTCTGGTTCAAAACATTATCAGCAGGCGTGTTTCGGTGAGCTAACAGGAAACTATCATAATTTAAGTGCATTTCCAGAGCCATTCAGAGAGGTGTCAAGCCTCATGCAGCGAGATACAGCACTCCTATGTCCATCAGACTCTGTGTGACTCCATCATCTGGTCCAAAAAATAGCAGGAGCTGGAGTCCAGCACGCAGCAGATTTAAATTGGGGCAGCTTCTGCTTCAGAGCTATTACTGAGCAGACTTTTGTACTGTAAAAGCTTATTAAATGCATGGTAAGCTTCAAACACGGTATTCTGTTGAATGTAATTAGACTATTACCATGGTTAAATTAGTACACTTGTTTAGTTTTTTCAGATCGAGGCCTTAAATAATAAGTCTGAGGAGAGCCTTTGCCTGGAGTATTTTCTGATGCAAATATCCATAGCAATCTCTTAGCTCCGAGATACACAACATTAATTTTAACACGTTGCTCACACTTGGAAAACGGCATTGCTAACATATTGTTTACCATGTTGCTAACTGGAAAACAGCAAGCTGGCTCCTGTACTTTCAAAACCACAGATATCTTTGAAGTCTTTAAACTAATTAGAATTAGACCTTTCCAAGGTGCAGATTGCAATCCTAAAAGTCTTGCCTTTCCTGTGGGCTCTGGGAAAATTCAGGTTTCTTGACCTTCCTATCAGCAGGGATTCTGATAGGATTGAAAAAAGGATTTTTCTGATTGTTGAATAAAGGAGTTAGCTCTGAGTTGTGGGTGCAGAGGACACTGAGTGGTGAGTGGCCTCTTACCTGAGCTCAGTGGGGTTTTGTGTGGGACTTGACTAAGTAGCTGCAAGATCTCTGATGCCCCTATCTGGTGACAATTGCAATATTTCCTTTTCTGAGTGGCTTTCAGGCATGTCTACAGGAACAATCATTCTCTGCAAAAATCAAAGCCATTGAATAGATGCATCTTAAAATGTAGGTAAAGGTGAGTTTAAAGAATCCCACAAAATCAATCCAGAACATTTTCTATTATTTAATATCTTAATGAAGTTAATAATTATTTACAAGACAGATTCTTTATTGTTGCCTGGTGCCAGTGGAAAGTGAGTTGATTTTTTTTGTTTGCTCACTTGTGATTCAATTGTAAACATGGGAGAAAGAGTGAGCCTTCCTTATTTGGCTATATCTGGCCAGTCCCTTAAAAACAAACACTCATCAGACCCTTCTATATTTCCACACATTTTTGGAGTGAGAACAAATGCTCTTCCCCCAGCATTCTTCAGAGACTGTTATAGGATGAGCTGTGACTTACTGTTGTTTAAAAAAAACCCCAAAGTAAACAAAACAACATTTGCTCACAAGGAGACACAATATTTGTCATGTTTAACCTTGTTTGTTCAATGGAGATAAGAAACTGTCTGAAGGCATCAGGAAGCAGGAGATTTTTAACTCATAGTGTAATTAATTAATTTTGTTAAAATATATTTGCAGTTCCTTTCCTCTGAGGACTGGCTGAGGCAGGGGTACAGAAGGGGCAGAGGGTTTTGTTTCTCCCTTGGCAGAGGATGTTTGTTCTGAACACTGCGTTGTGTGAGAGCATGAATTTCTGTGGGAAACTTTCTCTTTTTTTTTTTTTTTAATTAATTCAGAGAGTAAATCTTCAAGTATTTTTACCATGGAATTTTAAATGGGTGGGAGTTACACAGGTAGGGGTGTAAGAAAGGAAATGCAGATGCTTTTTTCACAGCTGTAGGAGCAAATCCAGAAGTAATGCCTGGAGAGTGATCTCTGTATCTCCCACCTGGCATTGCTCCCCTGATTGCATATGATGAAGAACAGGTTTTGTTTCAAAATTCTGCAAATGGCTTGGAGAATGTTGAGAATTGGTTAGAGGAACTGAGATTTTTGTTTGTTTGTGTTTAGAAGCTCATCAACATTCTTGGTTTGTACCGACGACTTAGGACTCGTCAGGCTTTGACTGTGGTGATTTGCATTTTTTAAATGATTTTTTTTATGTGTGTGAAAATGATATTTTTAGCAAGGCATCTTTCCCCAAATAGCAAGTGTTCAGGCTACCTCCTCTGGGATCCAGCTGAACTCGAATATTCATGTAACAAGATTTCTCACAGCCAACATATAGCGTGATTGCCTACATTGGCCAAGTCTTGGTCCAATTGTTTTCTTTCAAACTTAGCACTGCACAGTATCTGTTAGAATTTGCCTCTTTGCCTTCTAGAAATAGGTTTCTAGACTTAGGAAAGGAGCTTCCTTTCCATTTAACTGATGGTATACTTACTCAAAAACTACAAACCAGGGTAAGTGTCCCTGCCCATGGCAGTGGGGTCGAAACTAAATCATTTTTGAGGTCAATTCCAGCCCACACTGTTCCCTGTTTCTGTGTTCTGACACCTGTGAGACTATAACTGACAATTGTTTGTTTTTTTTTTGATAAATACATCTTGATTTACATGGCAGAATACAATTGTTTAAATACCTGCAGTTTCTAAGTGTTTAATGTCTGCTGCAACTGCTCTTCACAGGAAACCACAATACCCATTACAGAATGAATATAAGCTACTCCTTCATCAAATGGATTTTGATAAAATGTCTGGAGTTAAAACTTGGGGCACACTTGGGTCTGTGAAGGATTATGATGCATAGGGGGTCTGGCCAAGCAGTCCATGAAACATCCTGAGCCTAAATTTATTAAGCAAAAGCAAAATACCTTATTTTTTTTTATTTTTTATTTTTATTAACTAGTCATTGCTGAAATGTATAATTATTTAGTGAAGTTTGCTTGAAGATGTTTAATTGTATAGGATGTTTTGTCTTCCTCTGTTGGAAATAGTTGGCTTTCTTATGAGAGAGTATAACACAAAGATGTCCTCAAACCTTGCTGGCACCTAAACCTGCCTGTCCCAGTCCTGACACTTAGTTCTGAGCCTGTTTATATGAGTATTGAACACTCTTTTGGGTTGGTTTTTGAATTGAAAAAAAGAGGGCAAAGTAAAGAAGTTGTATACATGTCTTTATACCAGAAGTTTTGGGCTTCTTACATACTTGCAGCATAGTACACTGGGGGTTGTAGTCTCCATTTTTTTTATTTTTTAAGTATTCTATTTTTACAAAATACTTATTTTTATAAAAAAAAAAAGTTTTTCCATTTGAGGTTTGCTGGAAACTTAATGTCATTGCATAAATAACATTATGCTCTTCTATATGAGCAGTAACCCACTATTTCTACAAATAAAGCAAGGTTGTTAGCCTTTTTTTAAAGCAAAATACCTTATATGATGCTAGTTTATGAAGCATTCTTAAAATAGGGTCAATGCTTCAGAATAGCATTATATATAGGGTAGCAGTGGAATATACTGCTGAATAAATGGGATTTCTCACTTCTCTGCACTGATATTTCTCATAGCAATGCTAATTTTTTCTGATAGTTTTCTGGAAATATTTCATGAGGGAGAAAAATCAAGATAATATTTGCTTGTCCTTCTGCTGTGCAAATGAGCCGGTAAATCTTCTGACACCTGTTTGTTTGGCAGATAAGTGAATTTGCATGAACTAGCAGGTGGAATTAAGGATTAGAAAAAGATGAAAGCAGTTTTAAAGGACTGCTTCCAAAGGTTTGTGGAGTTGTAGCCTGTTGTATTACTAATGCTGAGCAGAGAGAAAAGCTTCCCACCAACAGGATGTCAGAAACACTTGAAGTTTTCTTTATGAAACACCTTGGAATGCTCGTGGGTATGAAAGTGTCGTGGCAATGTAATTAGAAAAGTCCAGCAAAACCTGGTGGCTGCACCACCAACTCCCTGTGGAGACTGTGCCCAGAGTGGACCTGCTCTATAAACAGTGGAGAATTAAAGGAGGAAAAGTGGAGCTTTTCAGTGCTCTGGTGTCTGAAAAGAAACTGCAGCGAGCTGTGTGAAAGAAGCCAAAACAGCCGAGGTATTTAATAGAGAGAAGATGTAGAGCTCCCAAGTGATAAAACGTCATTAGTGAATAACATCATGACAGACCTGGAGAAAACCAGGACAAAGGTTTGCCTGGCCTTGTCAGCATCTCCATGGCAGCGGTGGCACTCTCTGTGTTGTTTGTTCAGGTTCTGGTTCTGGGAAACAAGACAGACTTGGAGAATTTTTGGTCAGTCAGGCTTGTCTTGGAGGCGTGTGATGGGAGGTAACAAGTTCAAGTTAAGAGATGGGAAATCCTGATCAGATACAAGGACAATAATAAATTTGAGGGTAGTCAAGCACTGGAAGGAGGTTCTGTGAGGAAAGACTGTGGCATCTCCTTCCAGGGAGATGCCCAAAACTTGGCTAAGCAACATTAATTTAATTGACTGTGCTTTTAAGCAAAGTATAGGACTAAACGTCCCTCCGCTCTCAGTCAAGGTTACAATTCCACATTTGATCCGTAGAAGAGGAGCTTTTAATTGTATCCTCTGTGGTGAGGTTCCAGGCATGTCACTGCTGTGCCCTGCTCCCAACCTTTTGGGACTCCTGGGTGCTTCTGGCTTGCCTGGTCCCAGGTGACATCTATCTGGCAGGAGCAGTGCCTGCGCTGACGTTCTCTGGGGAGCTCCAGGTCTGAAACACAGCGCTTGCTTCAGCTCTGAGTAACAAATAAATCAAATGCAACCATTAAATCTACTTAGGGTTTCTTCGCAGGGATTCCCGAGCTGAGTCATGCCATGTGTAGTCAGTGACCCAACTTGTAATTAAGAAAGATGATGGAGTCGGAACTTGTCCAAAACTAATTCATGTTTAGCTCTCACACTCCACAAATCGTGTGCATTATCAGCAGTATTTTATTGATTACACTTCTTCGTATTGAAAATTACTGGAGTTATTTTGGAAAGGCTTTTAAAAGGTACTCGGGAATACAACTGATAGAGAAATTGAATTGTTGTCATTAGAACAGCTTTATGCAGAGGCAAGGAAAACTCAAGCCAAGCATTTTCTAAAGCATTATATGCCGCAATCCTTCATTATAGATGGTTTCAAAGAGGGGGAAAATGAGAAACAAGCTATCAGCCTTGTCTTGTTCAGCCCACAGAGCTCTTGCACTGTGGGATGGGCGGTGTATGCTTCCACGGTTTGAGTATTTCCAGGAAATTGTTCAGATATTTTACATCTTTTCATACAGTGGGTGTGGTATATACTTAGTTCACATATTTATATTTTTATATGTATTTTTATATTATCATACATATACAATATTGTTAATATATACTCTGTATATTCAAGCCCATTGTTTAACACAGTGGTGTGGCATCATACTAATTTCTTACAGCTCTTGATTGTCGTGGAGGAAACATGATCCTGAAGGAAGGAAGTGCCAAAGTTCTTTATGAATGGTTGAAATTCCCTTTTCTGTGGGAGGGGCCTTGTTGATTCAGAGTCTCCACTTAGCTGGCTGGGGCTGAGCAGAGGAATAACCTTGGAGAGGTTCCCATAGAGCAGATCAGTGCATGTGAGGATTGTGGATGTTCTCCCTCATCCCCATCAGGGGTAGCAGAAATTTTGAGCTCACTTTGAAGCACCCTGGTCACTGCAGGACAGGTAGGTAGTGGCTAATGCTGTGCTGTAGCCACGAGATGAATGTTGGATCTATTTTCAAACCATTTAGCAGAGTAACTAGAACCATGTATAATCACTTCAAAAAAAACCAACAGAAACAAACTTGTCAGAAGTTTTACACATAGTAAACGTGAAAGCTACAATATGGAATAAATTATCAAATGGCTCAAGTTCAGTGTCTTTTTGAAGGGTATGGGGGGGTGTGTTGAGGAAATTGCACTTGTATTTTACACCTGACAAATTGAATTACAGCAACGAATCTGTATAATTACAATTCAGAGACCAGGATTTCTTCTTGGAGTTGGGTAATTAGAAGCAGGACTATGCTTGAAGGTTCAGATTGGATTCTTAGAAAGAGTCCCTTACAGGAACATGACCTGTACAGAAATCAGTGTTTTCATCTCCTCTATTTTAAGAATTTTGAATCATAATGTAAAGTGACTCATCCATTATTTCCTCATCTCTTCATCAGCAAGACGCACAAAAAATTATTCCTTTGATTGTTTCCCACCAAATGGGAAATTTTTACAGTTTCTTCTCTTTTCAGCAGGCATTCATAAATCCAATTAACATTAATGAGTCTCACATGTGTGCATCGAGAGAGAAACAAATGGACCTTTTGTCTCTCCAAGTATGTGTTTAACTGCAGAAAATGAAATTAAGGGAAAGCTTTTGGTGAATCACGGGTTACAAAGCCGCTAGCTCCTGCCTCATTTTGCAGTAGCTAACACATTCCACTGGTTCTCTCTCCCCTGTCAAGGGTCCTTGCAGGAGCTGTAAATGCAGGATGAGCAGTGCTGTTGGTAAGGTGGAGAGCACTATTATTACCTCCAGTTCTAAGATGAATTACTAATAGGTCATGTTTTGAACGGAAAGGCAGGATTGCAGTAGGGTTAATGTGACTGTGCTTCTGTCTCATGACATTACTCCGTAGGAACGGAGGTAGAAAAAGTAAACAATATTAATAGCTCAGTGACCTATAGAAAATAAATATTTAGTGCCCTTCTTTTGAGGTTCTGTTGTCTCTCTGAAGAACGGGATTGATGTTGCAAGAAGTTTGTGACATCTTGTGTTATTTGGCAACATTTCTTATTTACTTACGGGCACTCTTAGAGCAGCTACGACTTTCCCAGTGACACAGGAGGTCTTGATCAAGCTCAATGCTGTTAGCAAGTGAATGGGGTCTTAGAAAATTAAATACTGCCTCTAGGAAAGCATCTGCTCCTGTTGCTGGCAAAACAGTCTAAACACAGGGTATTTTGCTTAATTTAATTCGTTGCCAATTAACACCAACATTTGATTACTGATTTGGGTATTGGGGTTGGGGAAGAAGACTCCAGCTGAGGAAATATTTCCTCGAATTTGGCAGTGCTGAAGTTTGGGGTGGGGTGGGTGGTTCACAGCAGTGCTACAACCCACCAGAAGTCCCACTGAGGTCCCCCCACAGTCCCCCACCACCCAAACCTGCTGTGTGTCCCCAGAACACAGTCACAGCTGACATGTGACAAGGCTCCGAAGAGCTCAGTGCAGTATAAATACACCGAAACCATATGGTCTATCAGAATCATAATATCACTTTGGAGGTTTAGAAATAGCGTGTTTATTAGCTGTAATCACTTCAAAATTCTCATTGAAGTGAACAGCTCCAAGTACTCAATATAGTAGTATTTCCATACAGACCTTTCTGCAGTTTGGTTTGGGATAGAAGTCACCATCATTCACCCAAAGAAAGAGCATTAGAAGGCTCTTTGAGCATCCCCTGTGTCTGACAGCCATCCAGTAGGATGATGATTATGCTTTGACAGAGCTATAGACTATGAGTGACTCCATATAAGATGATCTAATGTGTACATCTATATGGGATGCTCTGTGCTTTAAAATAACAGTTGTTGCACTTCTCTGCCATAAAGAATTTCCTGAAGCTATTGCTATTTTGCAACTGTGCTTCCTTTGTGTTATTTGAAATTAAGCCCATTTTCTCCTGACTAATTGCTGTCTCCTCGATGGCTACATCCCTCAGATATTTGTAAGCTGTAAGAATCCTCATTGCTTGCACCTTTTCCAAGTTTGGCATGTTTAGCTGCTTTTCTTTCTTCGTATATCAGTTCCTCTAGTTTTGATATTGGCGTGGCTTTTATTTGAACTCTCTCCAGCATTTCAACACAAATCTATCAAAATGCCTCCCAGTAGTGTGTTTAAAAGGTGAAATTAGAAGAATTCCATGGATGTTGCTAGTGGTTCCTTGGTGTGCAGGTACCTGGGGGTGGATTGTGCAGTCTGCATTTGTTGTGGCATGTGCTTATTCTATACATAGTCTCACTAGCATCATTGGGACCACTCACTTCATTCTATTCTTATCACTTCCCTATTCCCTCCTCCACTCCTCAGATTCCTTGCCACAAATGCAGTGTTTGGCTGAGGGCAGAGTTTTTAGTTTTCTGGAGTCTCTGCTTGTGCTGTGACTTCTCTGTTGCCTTTGATGCATCCATTAGAATTTTCAACTTCTCAAGGAGGTGCTTTGATAAATTCCAGGTTAAAACACTTGTAAGATAGGCTTGTTTGTATTTTGTAAGAATAATGTGATCCTTGTCAGGAGCTGACAGATTTATTTCCTTCTGCACTATTAATTGCTCTAAGTTGTGTATGTGTGTGGATATATTAGTTCATTCTCTTGTGACAGAAGAGAATTAAACATGAATTACTTCTACACAGAGACATAAGTTTTATTTCTGACCTCTTTGTCTTTTAATCTTTTTCTTCTTTCCTCCTGGTGTGTTTTTTTTTTTTTTTTTCCCTCTGTCTGTGGAAAATCTCCTCAACTTGGTGAGAATTTTGTGTTGTCCTGCCTGGTGCAAACCTCACCTTGGTGGTTCCATTTATTTTGTAGCACAGCTCTTTGACCTCCCAGACAACTTCAGCTGACTCTCCTCATGTGATTTTTTGGGGGATGATCTGAATCCACTGAAGGTTTATTTTTTGGGGGAAACTAACTAACTAACTCAAATTTGCTACTTTCATGGCAAATATTTTGAAATACATGCATTTTGTTGAACTTAGATCTCACTGTTGATTCTCATGCAGTTGTACAGTTTAATTTTCTCAATTTTGCCACCCTGACTAGATTGTCATTCTTATCACTTACCTACTGCAACCATCATTTCTTCATAGACTGAATTTTTAAAATGACAGACATAAATTGAATGAAGTTGAGCTTCACAGCAGACAAATGCTAGTCACCCTAAATGCGTTTTTACTTCTAAAAAAATAGGAGAGCATTCAAAATGTGTGGTTATTTAATCTGAAGAAGCATCTTGCTTTTGCAACATCCATTTCCCAGAGATGCTGTAGACTGCCAGGCTGCAGAAATACACATTATCGTCAACTTTTTCATAACGGGGTGAGCTCTTACATCTGCCTGTTCTCTTTCACCCTTCATCACTGCAGGGAAGCACAGGACATAAATCACTGTGGTTTTGTGTTGCTTTGCTTTGGGGTGTCCCATCTGTTTTCTTCTGTTCCCCTTTCTCTGTGCTGGGGGTGAGGACCCTGTAGGGTGGCACAGCCATGGTGCTTTCACTCTGGCTGAAGTGCCAAGCTTGGCCATTAAAGGAAGGAAAGGAAGCATCATAAAACCTTAAAAGGCAGTGCTTTGATTTGTTGATGAATCGCTGATGAATTTTTATGCATGTTTGAACGCTTTAAAAAATGAAATAAAATCCTGGGGTAATAAGATTGCCTGGGGGGCGATCATTTTTATGACAGAGCTCTGTGTTTGAAAATGGAAAAAAATAAACAGATCCAGTGATTATTTTCCTTGAAGTCACTGAACACTTGCTTTAAGGAGAAAAAAAAAACCCAAAAAAGTTAAACTTTGGTATTTTATGTTTCTTGCTGCTTGATTTCCCTGTTCCATTTCTTTTGCATCAGTGACTTGGAGGACTGGGGGCTGCCTATGACTGTGTTACTTGTAATTGAGAAGATGATTTGTTAAATGCAGTTCTGTTATGGTCCCTGTACTTCTTCATTCTGTCTGTCCTAAGCTTCTGGTTTGGTTTGCTTTTCTTTTTCATGTACCTTTTCCCATATTTTTGCTTTCTGCCCTAGTGCTTGCCTTTTTTTTGTCTTTTTTGAGCTTTATACCATTTCGTATCCCAGACCTTTCCAAGGTATTTTTCAAAACTGGATCACATTTTAGCAGTAGATTAGCTGCCTTTGCTCAGCCTGAAAATGAGAATTTGAGCTCTGAGCTTTTGTATTGACATTCATGGTGTTTTTGTCAGAAGTAAAGAAGCTTTTTTGATTATGTTGTAAGAAAAGGTCTCTAATACAGTCTTAATTGCTATGCTTGTTAATTTGTTAGACCTGGTACAGATTTAATGATACTGTTGCAGCTGGCATTTAGCTGATTGGAAAAACATGGCAATTTTTGTATTTAGGTGTTGTAAATGAGAGAGTGGTAAAACTGGTTTATGCTACTCTTATTTTGCTGCTTGCAATACTCTCCATTTATTCTTATATTCGTGTTGAACAAGCAGGGTGTGATAGCATGACAGTGAAGATACCTCTTCTAGAATGTTCTTTAATGTTATTTTTTTGGGTGTTTTTTTTTGGTTTGGTTTTGTTTTGGGGTTTTTTTTGGTAGGGTTTTTTTTATTATTTTTATTTTAATTTTTTTTTCCTGAACAAGGAGATAATGGCAAAATTGAAGTCTGTTTCAAACTGTTCTTCCTCTTGTCAGGGAACACTTCACTGATTTGAATTCACTTTTGGGTCAGTAAGATGAAGACCTGAGCATTTGTTCATAACACAAAGATGCAAAGAAGTTATGAAAAAAGGGATTTTGAAGAAATGAGAGGGGATGAGGAAGGAAAGTAGGACTTGGCTGGTAACAGAGAGTATGAATTGCTTCGGTTGCATTGCAAGGAATGCTGAGGTGGGGCCAATGAGGGCAGTGTCCATACTGGAAAGAAAGATGAACTCTTGAGAGAAGTCTCTGACTGTCTGGCCATTTCTTGAACAGATCTGAAGGACCTGTGGCAGGATGTAGCTTTGATGAAGTAAGTTGGGAATTGCTCCTTGTGTTCTACTTGCGAGCTACAAAACGTCAAAAAATGAAGGAGATACTTTAAGGTGTATACTGAAAATTTAAAATCGATTAAACCTTGTGTTTTCTGGAATGCACAGAGGAAAAACAAGATTGTGAAACTTTAGACTCTTCCTGTCAAATCTCATTAAAGCTGTCTTGATCAGTGTCCCGTTGCTTTTTCCAGCTTGTCTCCCACAAGGGCAGTATCTCCAGATGACAGCAACCATCCAGTACTCTAATAAACATGTGTGGGGTAATTCTATACTCTTGGTGTATTCACACTCAGGTGCTTGCTGTCCTGTGCATGTGCATGGCAAATGGTCAGCTCTGAGCAGTCCAGCACCCTGTGTACTCCTTCATCAAGCTGATGTTCGAGTGTGTAGCAAAGCTAAATGTCTGGAAAGCAGCTGCCTTGTTCAAAAAAGCCACTTAGTGAGACATTTACTGAGGAGGTAACATCTTTAAAAATATTTAGTGCCACTCGAAAAAGCAACTTTATGAAATATTTAAGGAACAGCTTCTTTGAGGGGAAAATCTAGCAGTTTTTGTGCAGTAATGTTCCTATCTTTTAATGCTGTGATCACTCAACTGATAGGAAGAACATCTCTTCGTTATTTAATACTTAGATCCACTTAGCACCTATAAATACAGTTTGTACTGAAATATATCAATTGTTTAAAAGTGTCAGCTATCAGAAGAGAACTGGCTTCCTTACTCTGTATTAAGTGTTAGACTACTAGTTGAATATGTCCAAATTGCTAGGCATAGATCATGGGCCTTTCTAGCACTTGAACACAGCACTTCTGACTGTCTTCATGCAACCAAAGAATGGGGTTTTTGGAAAGATTCCTGATTATGTAGTGCACATTTTGCCTAAGCTGTATTAAACGCTAATTTTCACTATTATAGTTATTTTTTGTAATAAAATAACATTGTTTTTTCTGTTTCCTTTAATATTGCCTGCTTGTAAATTAAATTTATGCCCTCGCAAATTCATACATGCACTCAATCCTCTAACATGCAAGCTTTTGTTGTTAGTCTTGCAGATGCCTCTTTATCATCAAACTAAAGTCTTATATTTTGAGACCAAGATGTGTACCAGCCATTCCCATCTCATCCTTCCTGAAGCAAAGTGTCTCTTTCACTCATTTTCAGTGTTTGCAACCACATATTACAAGTTGTCAGTAAGTGACAGCTTTTAAAATATGGTACTGTCTTGCTTTTCCAGTAATAAAATGCACTGTAAATGAGATTTCTTCTGTGGTCCGCTCTAACTGGGCAGTGGTGAGTGAGTCACATCCTTGTTTGGATGTTAGTATTTAATATACACTTATATATTTATATATATGTGTATATATATATGTATATGTATAAGCCTTTGTTTACTTTAGGTGTATCTGACCCATTGAAGAGCCCAAAGATTGCTCCAGTTTCTACCCACGTGGCCTTCCCTGGTCCATGCCAGTGCTTGGGAGTCAGAAGAGGGATCCTGCTGCCTCCTCACTCTTTAACTGGTGAATGTTAAAGTCACTTGTGGGGCTGCAGGAATGAACCCAGTGCCCTGGCTCAGCAGTGTTACCCTGTGTTACCTGAGAAGTGATGTGCACACTGATCCAGTGTATCTCAGCCAGGATGATGTGAATGGCCTTGCGTTGCCTCCAGTTCAGGGCAGGCAGGAGGACAGCTCATGGCTGTAACCTTTGAGAAGTTGGGGCTGCCCATCTGAGCTGTAGGAGCTGCCCTGATGTGGCTTCAATCATGTAGAATTATTTTTGCCAGTGCCTGCATTTCTAATTTATTTCAGAGAGAGGCTGTAGTTTGGAAGAGAATCCCCTTTCCCCCTCTGGCACGTGTTGGTGTGATTTGTGTGGCCGGTCTGTCACGGGGGAGCTGGATGAAATTAAACTCTGTGATTCTACCCAAGTGTAAGTTAATCCAGCAGTAAAGGTACAGACCAATGGCTGCCCTTTGGATAGCTTTGGAACACGTGTGTTAGGTCTAGGAAGTTGGAATTAATCTAATTTGCACTCCCTGATCTGCTTATGGGACATGTTTATTTACAAGGGTTGCATCAAGCTAGAGATTCATCCTCTTGTGCAATTTCTTTATAATGTAGATGTGGCCATATGTCTACATATAATGTAGGCTGAGCTATTTCCAGAATCAGGATTTTACTCTGTAGGATAAAAGTGCAATTAGATATTATGCTTATAATAGTTATAATGTTTCCTTTGCAGCGTATTAGGTGATAAAGCCAGACAAAATTAAAACGTCTAACATTTTTTATTATGTGCTTACATTCCCTTTTGCACGGATGCACACAGAGCACACAAAACTTCTTCCCTGTGTTGCTGGCAGTGTCTGTTTTAGCAAGTAAGGAGGCACAAAAGAAGCAGGACTGTAGAGCAAGAGCAGCAAACCCCCAGTGTGTGCGTGCAGCGATGGACCCGAGGGCATTTCCTTCCTGCTGGCTCTGATCTGCTCCAGGGGGCTGAGAGGCCAGCAGCAGGTGTGATGTGCTCAGCACGTCCTGGAGCACATCTTCCAGTTTCACCTGTGTGCTCCAGGACCTCTCCATGGTGTGAACCAACACGTGGCAAATGAGAGCAGTTGGGGTGTCCCAAGGCGCCCGCTGTGGAAAATAAAGCACTGATGCAGGCACATCTGCTCGTGTGCTCCCTTCTGCCAAGCAGTGTTTACTAGAAGCAGGTTTTTGTTTCGGGTGAGAGATGAAAAAGTATGGGGCAGGTGATGGTATGAAAGCCTGTAATGTCTTTTTTAATTTATGTTTGCAATTGGGCTTGCTTTTTCTCCAGTAGAATATTCATGTGTCCTTTGAAATTAATTGGTCTGCTCATCAATAAAACCAGTGGGGATCTCATTTAAGTAAACGCCCAAGAATTAAGCTTGCAAGAAAAGTTCAAGCTATTCCAAGCATTTGAGAGCAGAATCAGTGCCATGTCTGTCTGTCTTTGTTCCCCTTGAATTGTGTCTTTCTGGCTTCATTTAGGGGTAATTGCATGAATAGGAAGAGCTACACCTTCACTATCCATCCCTGCAGTCCTCAGATCTCTTAGTGGTTTTATCTTTAAATAGTTTATCCTTTCCAGTTCACTTTATTGAGCGGAGTTCACAAAACAAACCTCGTGATTTTCACACTGCATATGTTTAATTCCTAATCTCTTTCCATTTAGGATCATATAAACCAGGTGAAAAACCAGGCACAACCTTTAAAAACATTATTTTAAGATGGAGAAGCATTAAGGGTTTAACTATCTGACACTAGGCAGAATTCATTGTAGAAGTTCAGTAATTAAGTTAAATCACATGTGCTTCAGGGCCAGGAGAGGAGCTGGGCACCTACAGAGCAGAGCTGCTCTCTTGCATTTCCTTAGCAGTTGCTGTTCCCACATCACTGAGTCAAAATAATTTTGTGCCTCTGGCCAGCCTTCTCTTAATCACCTCCCTGGGACCCAGGCATCTGCAACAGCACGGGGAGAAAATGGATTTAGCTCGAGGATTTTAAGATAAATAAATTCAAGGTGCTTCTGCTCTGGGCCAGGAGCTCTGGTGGACAGTGTGGGGTGTGTGAAAGGTGTGACTGCTCCTGCTCTGCCTTGTGCAGGTGGGACAGGCTTTCTCCTGTGTGAGCTCTTTGTGTGGCCACAGAAGTGAGAGCTGCTGCTCCTGGTGTGTGTTCTTGTTTCAGAGCCTCCTCCTCGCTTTGCCAACCTGAGCAGCAAAGGTGTTTCATCAAAGCTGGTGACAAAATGCTTGTTGACTTTAAAGCTCAGGCTCCTTCCTCTTAATGTTGACTGTTTGTGTGAGCCTTTTTTCCATGATTATGTAAAATCTGTGCAAATGTTTGCTTTAGATGATGAAATGTGTACAGCATGAACTTCTGGGACATTACTGCTCACTATTGCTGTAGCAAAATGCTGAGATATGTATAAAAGGCTGCAGTAATTGTTAGAACATTGAAGATTTACTGCATTAAGAGACTTATATTTGTGAAATTAAGGAATATAATGTATCTGTAGACTCCTGACTTTTTCAGAGAAAACCAGTAAGTGGCCAAGCTTAGTTTGTGTGTAAAAGTATTTTACACAGAGTTTTAAAGATAGCATTTTCCTGTGGAATGAAGTACAGGTCACTTGTACATATTTTGAATTACAAGGTAGCAAGGTTGGTAGGGAGGCATTTTCCTCTTGTTGCTGATGTATAACCTGGGCTGGCAGCTCCCCTTAACAACTGGAAATAACAGCCCTAAATGGGGTGATTGTTACCTGCCTGTGCCAGCTCCTTCTGTTCAGCTGGCTTTTTGCCCAACTAGAAATTACTCAATAAAAAATAGTAAAATATATGAGCCTGGAATGGTCTTTATAAAATCCTTCCCCAAGTACCTTCCTTATTTTACCTTCAACATTTCCTGTTGTTCATTGGATCACTAATATTATCTGTGAAGTTAAAGTTAGGGAGAAAAAAAAAAAAAAAGACTGGCTTTTCTCAATTGTAAAGAAGCAGATCAACATTATTTTTTAATAGATGTGTAAGGTGAAAGAATAATACACAAATTCTGATATGAACTTGAAATTTAATAGTGGCATAGCTAGAAACAGTCATTTATGAACCAATAATCCTGACAGAGTGGGGAAAATGTTCAGTTATGAGAATGAGCAAGACCTGAATTTACAGTTCCAGTGACATTCTTTTAAAAGAAAAACCAAACCAAACCCAAACAACTCTTAATTTCTTTTGGCTTTAGTAAATATTGTGTGGGTTATAAATGAACCCTTCTAGTGAAAAGCCATCTGTAATGCTGTATATTTCAGAATATTTTGGTAGAAGTGTCACCACTGGGACTATTTGCTGCCACTTGCTATAAATGTTCTGAAAACCTGGGTTTGGTGGCTTTTGTTGTTGTTTGGTTGTTTTTCTTCGTTAGTGTTTTTTGTTCCATTGTGGGGTTTTGTGGGTTTTTTTCCCATTTTCTGTTTCTAGCTTTAGATTTTGATGGAGAAGGACTTGTGGCCGGGCTCACTCTTTACAGGTACATCTGAGGAAGATGGGTTGGCTGTGAGTCAAAGCGAGCATAAGGACAAGAGCAGTTCAGCACAGCTGGGTGCAGGAGTGGGAAGCCAAGGCTGGAAACAGCCCTTGGCCATGTCCTGGCAGGCAGGAGCGTGAATCTGATGACTCCCAGGCAGGGTGGGAGGGTGCTGCAGTGTCTTTTTTGTGTGACATTGGAGAAACCTTGAGCTGATCTCATTTTCTTTGCCAAAAAGCGGTTTATTAAAAGCACTTTTGTATTGCAGCTTCTTGCGGTTCCAATAGAAAAGTCCTGTAATTGAAATGAAGCTACTTTGGTCTGTATCCTAAATACATCTGTTTGATACTGTTTGAAAGAAAATGGGGGGAGGGGGAAGAAGTGTTAGAGGAGATAATTAGAGAAAAACTAATTAAATGCATTGCTTTGTATTTTTATGATGTCACTTTGGAAAAGATGCATATTAGATATTTTTCACTACTGCCCTCTTCTCTCCTGCTCTCCTCTATTTCGTTTCAAAGATGCAAGTGTTTTATGAGAGATGATTTTAAAATATTTTTTTCAATGCTTTGAGATAATTCTAAATATTCATCTTTTCTACCAAAAAAGTAGTTTCCAGTTAGCTGGACTCTAATCTTCTTGAATGCAAATTCCGATTAGGGCGTTCAGATAAACAAAAGACCCAAGATGCATTTAAGCAACAGACTCCATCTGAATTCTATTTGTCTCTCAACCTCTTGAAAATTTCCAGTATCTGTTAAATACTGGGAATTTCTTTGAGAGGGCAGAAATTCCCAGTACCTGATCAGCCTTTCTGGGTACATCTCTGCAGCCTGATGCCCGTGGTGTGAGCAGCCAAATGCTTGGCGAAGGAGACAGGTCCCTCATGCCTCTGTCCAGTACTGCTTAATACTTGTGTCTTTTTGGTCTCATGGCAAAGCAACAGAGTACAGATGCAGGTAGTTCAGCCTGGAAAGCAAATGGGGGGAAATTTGCCATTTTCTGTGATGATTTAAAAGCTGCAAAGCTGTGATAAAGTTGCTGTTACTGTTCTTTGCATGTAATGTTTGTTGGCAGGGAAAATGTTTCCTACAGACTCCTCCACCCAAGCTCCTGACACACCTTCAGCCCAGGTGCTCCTGTCTGTAGTCCCACAGGAACACAGCTCTCAGTTTTTAGGGGTAAGAAAATAAAAAGGAGTAATAGTAAATAATAACTGAAACAACACTCCCTCCCCCAAACCCCAAACAATCCAACCTCCCCAAATTCAACATGATCTTTACAAAAACACAGTGAGAAGCACAAGAGCTCATCAGCTTCTTTATTCTTGTCTTGTTGGCCTGGAGAAGTGGAGAATTTGCCCTTTTCCCTGTGGGTTGATTCTCATCTCAGAGTGAGCCCTGCTCTATCCTGCTGTGGGGAATTTATTTTGCTTTGACCAGTACTGCTCTTTGCAGGTTGCTTGCATGGCCTTGGGTTTTCGCTTGGTTTGGTTTTCCTTCTGTTTTATTTAATCAGTTTATGCTTCTAATTCAAAATCTACCCGTGGAGTTTAGGGTGTATAGCATTTATATATGGTAGTTTAAAATTACACCACTTTCTTTTTTCCCCTCCTTCCAGATCCCTCAGTAATTATAAGAAGGATAGATTATTTTATCTACAGCTTTTCCAGGCACAGTAATTTAGTCTAGAAGGTCACCTCTTTGCTCCTATTCAAAAATCTGTTTTTGCAACTTTTAACTTTGTATATTCCTGTGGGTATTAGCCTAATAAGAGAAACACAGGAAAAATCACAATGATTTTGTGGAGGTCTGCTAAGGATGGAAGAGTTTAACTGTTAAGATAATAACTGTTTTACATTAATGTACCTTATTGACAATTTACAAATAAATCAATAGAATAACCTTAGAAGGCTACATAGCAGGTTTAAAGTAAATATTCCTGGAAATGCACTGTGTGAGCACAGTCCCACTCATCCCTGACACAGAACTTTGAAAGAGATGCTGGTGCTTTACATTCCTGTCTTTTATTACTAAATAATGAACACATAGACACAGTGCACCTCACATGAAGATTTTTTTTGTGGGCTGTAGAGGATCACTGCCAATTCTGGCTGGGTTACACACACAGACTTTTTATCTGACTTTTATTTTTTATGTCTGTCTGAATGCAGTTTCTCTGGAGCACAGTTGGGATGAATTCTGGGCTGGATGACAGACATCTTCAGTTCAGAAGACAGGTATTAGTCAACTTTGGGCAAATAAAGCAAGAAGAGAATTCTGCTGTTGGGTGGAAGGTGGCACGGTTCTCTCTCTCTCTAGTTTATCCATACTTCCTTTGAGTTCTCTGCCAAGCTTAGAAACATGTTTGGATGTAGCACAGATCTCGCTCTTCATTGGAATGTGAAAGGATACCTTTGGGCAGCAGACTTTGTATTGAATCCCACACAGCCTGTCTGTGTCAGCATTAAACTACAGCTGCTGTTTTCTGTTCTGCCAGCAGCACAAATCCAGCATAAAATCCCTTTCACCTGTGTCTCCATAGCTGATCTAGCCCAGGCTTGAGCTCCAGCAGTGACTTGGTAGCATGCAAGCTGGGCATCCACAGACATGGATGAATGAATCTTGGGCATCCCCTTGGGAGGACTGGGATCTGCTGAGCCATCCTTGCTTTAAGAGTGTGCAAGGGAATAATTGATTTCTGTGAAGCAGAGGAGGAGAACTGGAAATACAAGCTTTGTCCTTAAAACGCTCTGGTCCTCATGAACTGTAGCTCACCTTCATCTGTGCTGTGGCCAGCTATCTACCCTGATGAAATCATAAAATATGTGGGGTTTTGTGTTAGAGATCCATAATTACATGATTTTATGTTCGTATCTTACATGCTTTCAATTTTAATAGCTTTTGGAGGCTATTTAAGGGAGTTCTTAAGAAGGCTTTGAGTAGTCAAACTGTTGGATTCGAAGCAAGTGCAGTGGGAAATAATCAGTATGAGCTATTGAGGTAAGGTGGGGTGGGTGAGAATGGATTGGGGGGGTTGACTGTGTTAGCTGTCATCATTTGGGGAATTACAAGAAAACATACAACCATCTGTGTATTTTTTTCTGTGTATTATCACTGTTATTGTTGCACTGGAATAGAAAAGGGTCAGTGTATTCTTTAGGGCTGTTGGAAAGGGGAATTAAAAAAAAAAACGACAGCAGGTATTTTACAGAGAAGAGTGTGGAGATGGCAGGAAAAAGCTGCCTGTGACCTGGCTGAGGATTAAATAGAGTTGCAGCACCTCAAGGGAGATAGGGGTAAAGGTTTTGTCATAGGTTTATCCAGAGGGACACTTTCCCAGGAGAGGGAACTACACCTGGGAGCAGCCCTGACAGCTTAGCTGGCTGATACTAGTGCAGTGCATTGGGCTCATGCTTTCATTCCTGAGGAATTTAAATTCCACTGCACTTAATTTTTAGTTCCTATCAATGCCATAATTTGAAGCAGCCTAAACTGGTCAGTTTATGGTATATATTCACATATTTGATTTAGATTATTATTCAAAGTTTAATGTATCTTAGTCTGTCACAGCATAAACCAACATTTAAAAAAGGATGCAGTTCAAGGAGAAGCTTGTAGTTCTTAGTCAGTCATGGCTCAGGTATCTGTTCGTATGGCTATTAAATACTGCTTCATCCCTCTGACTGGGGAAGGCATTTTGGACTTTGCCTTAGACCTATGTTCTCTTTTCCTCTCCAGTGTTTATTTGTTCCTCTAAGCTTTCTACTTCTAATGTTTTTCTTCTGTTGCGTAAGCCAGCTTTTCCCAAACCCTGGATTTGTGGGGCTGGGCAGACATGTAAAGCTGGCTGTATATCTGGCTTGACAAACCAAAGGAAAAATACTGAACAGTTCAACTGGGAAATAAAAGTAGTGTATATTTGGGCAGTTCTTTTTCTTTTCCAGTTCAGGGGAAATCTGACATGGAGCACTATTCAGTAACCACACTATTCCCTATTACTTCCCATATTGCTTATGTAGAGATTTAAAGGAAAATCTCAAAGAATGAAGTGATTTGAACAAAGTGTGAAGCAGGATCATTTTTTCTTCCTCTGTAATCTTAGGTCTGTTAAAACATCCACCACACCGGGGCAGCAGTCAGCAAGCGTAGGTTGTCTGAGCTCCTGCTCCTGTCTCCAGTGTGGAGTATTTGGCATTCTGGAGGAGACCAGATTTTGATTGCCTATGTGGTTTGAGGCTCACTCATCTTCTAATCTGGATTAACAAGCAGTTTCTAACTGCTTGGGTTGGTGTGTATGAAGAGGAGAAAAGACAAAGGAGTGTGTTACCAGCTGATGCTCCTGTCAGCATCTCTGTCTCCAGTGTTCTCACACGAGTCATGAGAAGCATTTCATAGATATGCACATGGTAAATTAGCCATGTCTGCTTATCTGCCAATGGCAGCTCTATGTTTTCTGTTCTCCTATTTCCTCCTCCTCTGGATTGCTGATGGACAAAAGGTAAATTTCTCACTGTAACCTGTGCTTACAAGGGGGTTTTCAGGCATTATGGGCTAGATTAATTTTCACTCCTCCAAGGTTCACATTGAGTGTGAAATCCCTCTCTTGGTGACAGCTGTGAGGTTTTGTGCCATTGACTCTTTAGAGTACATGGTAGCAACCTGGTACTGCAGGCTCCAGAGACTCCTTCCATTGCTTTTCTCTTCATCAAGTCCCAAACCTCACTGGGAATGGGCCAGAATATGAGCAAGAGTGTTTGTGTGTATTATTTCTTATTGGTTTTAAATGGTGTTAGCATCCTGATAGCCTAACTGATAAAGTGTTGTTTTTTTTTCTTTTGAGATTAATCAATTATTTTGATCTTTTTAGAGCTGATTTTAATGGACTAAAGGAAATTTTGTTTCCAAAAAGAAAAAAGAACCAACAACAGAAAATTCAGCTTGTCACAGTGTAGTGGACGCCTCAATACAAGAATGGCTTCTGTAATATTATTTAAATGGCTTGAAATAAATAAGTGCATGAGAAAAGCAAAAGTCTTAGGTGAAGTATTTTGCAATATGTGCTTTCTGGCTTAATCATGCCCATCCAGACTCTTGAGGAGGCTGCTGGGATTTACATGTGAATTGAGGAAGTTCATTATGTACCTAATGACTCTTTCAGGTTTGGTCCTTACATTTTAAAGCAGTTGTTATCCTCTGTAGATCTATAGCGTTGATTTAAACTATTGTGTGACAAATCCCATTAAGGTGATGAGTTTGTTATAATCTGTAATAAATCCTTTTGGAAACGTTGTGATTATCCCTGACGTTCTCTCAGCCGATGGATTCCATCATGCAGCGAAAGTAAATTAGTCTGGTGAGGGAGGGAGGATGAGTAAGAATCTGAAAGTCACGTGTGCAGTAAAACATGCTTGGAGTGTCTAAAGAAGGAATACGAGTATCTTTTGAATGATAACATTCCATCAAGGCTATTAAAAACCAGAGGGAAAGTAACTTCTTCTTCTTTTTTGCTGTTTGGAAAGGCAGCACTAGACGTGCCCATGGTTTTTGTCCCCGTGCACATTCTCCTGATGTGGAGGGCAGTGTGTATCGCTGGCCTGAAATGGTCACTTATGGTCCAGGCCCTGCATGTTGAGAAGATGGACAATTGAATATCTCCATAGAAAGAAATCCTGATTTTTGTACATGCACATTGTGTATGTGGAACAGAGCCAGTAAAAAACTCTGACCTAGGAGACCTGAAGCATCTGGCTAAAACATTATTGAGAAAAATGCAGTGCAAACATGGGGAAAAAATGTACTAATGTAGATAAATTAATTAATCTCTGCATGTCTTGGTAAGAGGCCCAACTTATTTGCAATAAATCTTGGAGCTTTTTCAAGATGGAAGTTCTTTTGAACTGTCAGCTTGTATGTATGTCTGACAAAACCTATAATTAGATTGGCATACTGAGTAGGTTCTGGCCTCATCATAGTGAGAATGCACAGTGGCTTCACCAGACTGAGGATGGAATAAGGGTTCTATTGAAGTCAATAAAGTATGTATATAAATGTTAGTAGGGTTAGTATTTTATCTAAAATTATGTTACAGAATTGGCTACTAGTAGCTAGTTCTGCATATTACAATTAATTTTAATATTATATTATTGTTTAAGTGACTTGCAGATCTTGTATTAAGTACGGATGAGTTATCCATTCCTGTTTTATCGTCCTAAAATAATTACAGGGAGAACATTTCCTCCAAAAAAACCAAGTCCAGTGTCTACACACATTGGCATTAATTAACATCCATCTGTACTTTATGTGTGGGTAAAATACATGTAGGTGCATATGTATGTGTATGCTTTTTAAGTATGTACAGGTCTCCTGCTCAGCTTTTAAGCTTCAGCTCCATGGTTTAGGTTGCATGACCCTGAGCTATTGGCACAAATATTTTATTGTTACAGGCCTACCAACATATCAACCTGCTTTGCTCTGCATGGATTAAACCTTTCAATGTTATGTTTTAGTAAAGCTGTTTTGAGTGGTCCTCACTGCTTTAAAGCCAGAAGTGTCAGAAAACTGCAGGTACATTCCAATGTCCAAAGTATTTATTCTTTCTGCTAAATCATAGAATCCTCAAATGGTTTGGATTGGAAAGGATCATCACCCTGCCATGGGTGGGGGCACCTTCTACTAGTCCAGGTTGCTCAGAGTCTGCTCCAAGATGGCCTTCAACACCTGAAGGGATGGGGCATCCATAAAATAAAATATATATAAAACAAATGTAGTGGTTTTGTTTGTTTATTTGGTTTTATTTTTTTCAATGAGAATAAATCAGACAGAAAAATGTCTCTGCCATGCAAAGATTATACAGCATTTCAGTCTTTGATTTTCTCCTGCTTTAAGTGGTGACCTCCAGACTGTCTGATGAGCAATGAACAGGGCACAGAATAGTCATTACACTGTATATTTTTTTTTTTTTTCTCTTTGAATTTTAAGTACTAGAAGCAGGGCTGTGTGTAGAAGGGTGAGGGTTAATGTGTCTTTTCCATGATGGCAGTGGGTTAAAGGAGGGAGTGGGAGAGAGGAGTGAGGAAAGGCTGAAGAGATGCATGGATGGTTTGATGTTATTTTTAAGGGTGAGTAGTGAAGGGAAAGTCTGCTGTTCCCATAATCTGCCAATTAATTGTTTTCATTGTTTGATTGGAGATTTACCAGCAGTAGGTGGGAAATGCCAAACAATCAAAACATATTCTCTTGAAATAACGTTATTTCTGGTAGGGCTCTGGCCAAAGCCTTCTATCAAACTCCTGTTGCACCATGTGCTCTGGAGCTGGGAAATCCTGTAGAAACTTGTGTTGTGTAGAGAGGTGTTCCAGAGTCTGGCTGGTTCTAGGGTGGAAGCAAAGTCTGCTATTTAAACCAGTGAAAGAATATTCTTACTGAACGTCCTGCTGTTCATTGCATTGTCTTGGAAACAGATCCAAAGCTCCAGAAAATTCCTCTGTAATGTTCCTTTGGGTTTTTTGAGGATCTTAACTGTCAGATGATGTGTACTGTCTATTTTTGAAATTTGGTGTCTATTACCACCGATGTTTTTATTTAATTTTCTTATTAGCTTTTTTTTTCTTTTGACAAGGTAGCAGTTCTGTGCCTGGGGCTCCCTGGGTGTTTTCATAACTTGCTTTCTCCAGCAGAACTCAGCGGATACCAGCAACTTCTGTTACAGCTAGTCCTTTTTTAAAAATCATTAGGTTTATGTGTGTTAGATTGCATCTTGCCAAACAAACCCTCCAGGATTCTGTGCATATTGAAGTGATGCTAAATACTGATAATTTAGGAGGAGCTGTCATTCTGCTGTATTGTTATACTGCAGCTTCTTAAGAAAAAAAAAATAAATTTTGGCTATATTCACAATATTTAGTCAAGCATTTTTCCTCCTAATTTTAGGAAGCAATATCTTTCATGTACCCTCTCTCAATCCCTGTTTCTCACTTTCTCTCTCTCACAGTATTTAATTTCTATGCCCTTCCATTTGCAATTACTGGGTATCTCCTAGAGAAAGAAATGGCCAAGATTACCAGAGCAGTAGGCAGCACTTCCCCAAGATTATTTATTTTTACCCAATTTGCTCTGAGTATTGTTGCAGTTTCTTAAGTCATGTGACCAAAAATTTTCATGTTCTTTGAGAGGAGGAGGCAAGATACTGGGAGAAAAGCTGATGTGTCCTTGAAGATGCCCGTTTGAAAGCCTTTAAAACTCATCAGGCTTTCAATTTCTCAATTGAAAACTCCCAAACTGACCTCTGAGTGTTTCAAAACGAATCTCAGAACACCCAAAATTTCCGAGCTTCTTTCACCCTGACCCATGGAAGGGCAGGTGTTTCATCAGCATTGCTCTCCAGGAAAAGATTCCTGCTGCTCAATCCTCGTTTGTGTCACCGCTAATTCTCAGCATCCCTCACACCCACTCCTGGCTGACTGGATGCTTCTTGCAGCAGTGAGCTGATGGGAGCACCTCGTTAATGGGGGGTTATTTCCTTTGGTGCTATTTTGTTTCATTAGAAGACTTCAGATAATCTAAAATGCAGAAATAAGCTCCATTAGGTAAATGGTGAGTTTGTGACCTTTGCGTCTCTCGGCTCTCTGCTGTTATTTAATCCAGCCACGTTAATAGGTTTGCAGGGCTTTATGCTCTGAATTGCATTGGAAAAATTTCATGTTGATAAATTTGGCCTGTGCGTGAGGACAAACTTTAGGAATTTAGGTGCTGACATTTCCAGGTTTACATGACTATTGTGATTGTTACGAGCCTTGCTCATGGCAAAATTATTATTAATCTTTACAACTTAAATGTTTGGATTCACAAGTGTGACTGAAGTGATGGATTGTCTCTTGATATTTATCCATTCATTCTTAAGGAAGCACTTAAAATTCCTTTTTACCATCTATCCTTAAAAACCTAGCCATGCAATGCTAGTTTCAGGCAGCTTGGACATGTCTCTCTTACAAGTTAATAGATGTGACGGTCTATTTGCCTGTGTAAATATGGATCTGGTAACTCAGCAGCCTTTAGCAGCAGTGGGGAGACAGATGGCCCTCCAGGGATGTTTTGTGTCTTGTGAGGTTCTCCACCTCATGGTTTCAGGTTCTCCACCCCGTGGTTTGAGGTGCTCCACATCATGGTTTGAGGTTCTCCACATCATGGTTTGAGGTTCTCCACATCATGGTTTGAGGTTCTCCACCTCATGGTTTGAGGTTCTCCACCCCGTGGTTTGAGGTTCTCCACCTCATGGTTTGAGGTTCTCCACCCCGTGGTTTGAGGTTCTCCACCCCGTGGTTTGAGGTGCTCCACATCATGGTTTGAGGTTCTCCACATCATGGTTTGAGGTTCTCCACCCCGTGGTTTGAGGTGTTCCACATCATGGTTTCAGGTTCTCCACCTTGTGGTTTCAGGTTCTCCACCTCGTCGTTTGAGGTTCTCCACGCCATGGTTTGAGGCTCATCCTGGGCCGTGGCTGCTGAAGGCTCTGCCACTGGGTGCTGTTCTTGGATCTGATCCAGCTGGAGTGGAACTCCTGGAGAATAAATATTGCTTGGGAGAGCAGAGAGCTCTCAGAGACCTGTGAGATGTGACAGCATTCTGCTTAGCTGATAAATTGCAGTGTAGCAGGAAGGATGCTACAATGAGTATTGATTTCTTTTGTGCATAGAACTCATTTTGCTGCAGCTTGTGAATTGCCTTCATGAGCTGACAATCCATTAAGGATCACTTTGTGTGTCTCTTCCTTCATTATTGCTTCTTTTACTGCTTTCTGCTTTACTGCCTTTAAAATACATTGTCAAGGCAAAAATAAAATAGGTACAGGAGAAACTCTAATAGGAGCAAAGCACTTTGGCTCTTGGTAAATTACTTTATTGAAAAAAATATTTTACTAGGGGACAATCAACAAAGACTAAATAAATTATATGTTAAGGATATCAAGGAGCTAAACACATTATATTAAAATTATTTTAGAGTAGGGTAACTCATCTAATGACTGCAATTTTGTGTCATGAAATGCATCTTTTACAGTAAGGTTGTTGTTCTTTTTTCCCCCTAAGTCTTAAAGACCTAAAATACCAGTTTTATGTGGACATAATTTAATCTTGACCACTCTACATGACCAGTTGGTCCCTCACATTTTGAATATGTGCCAGTGATACCTTCAGAGATGCAATGCTTGATTTCTTTCATGGACTGGAGGCTTGCTACTTTTTATTCAGGGTAAACAGGGAAGCAGTATGTTCCTCTACATTAACTTTTTGCTACTTCAAGGACTAAACAGGGAAGTTATATGTTCCCCTACATTAATTTTTTTGCTATTTCAAGGAAGTAGACAAGTTTTGTGACAATAATGCATTAATAGTAAAATCATATTTTTTTTGCTTGAAAATGTGGTATTTTCCTTGGTCACGTAATCACATTGATTAGGTTTCGTCATTATGTAAAGGGTTGGAATTAAGAATGTCCAGATAAGGCTATCAAATGTAGGAATAGCAAATTAAGAGGACCAGTCTGTTGTGCTCCATTATGGAAAAAAGTGCATTATTTTTGTCACCAAGTTAATTTTTTAAGTTATAATAACTTCACTTCAATGTGCATTTGTTTTGTATAATTTTGGGACTGTTTGGTTTGGTATTAAGCAAGTCTTATCCCCCCCTAGGTCTCCTTCTGTTACCAGTGTCTCAGTTTCAGGGAAGTTTCTGCAGAGTGATTTGTGATGTAGTGGTGGAGAACTCCACTGAGAAGCTGGACTGCATTTTTAAGGAACAGATGTTGCTCTTGAATGCTGCTTTAAAAAAACAGAGCTAACTTGTCCTGTGGCTATTAAAATTTAGTTTAATATAGTTAGCTACACGAGCAGGGTGGCTTTCACTTTACAGGATTTTTCTGCTTATCTGGTTTTGTCCCCCAGCTTGGACATTTGTGTGAAGGTCTGATTCATCTGCATCCTGCAGCTTCTGGCAGGTCCCGAGTTCTCCTGCCAGGAACCTTGTCTGCAGTTCCTGCCAGGAGTTCTCTGCTAGGCAGTGACCACATTAATAGTATCTCCTGGCTCCCAGTGCAGTGCTGCTCAGTGATTTCTACCCTAGGGACTCCAGGTACATTAGGCTAAGTTATTTTGTGCAAGTGCTTGGCCAGACTCTTGATACTTCTTCTTTTCCTCCAATCTCTTCTTCCTTACACCTCAGGTTTTAGCATTGCCTGATCTATATCTTCCCATTGCCTCTGGTTAGTGACCTGAGGAGTAAGGTTCTAGTCACAATCTGCTAAAAAAAAAAAAAATCATAATAATAGCTGAAACCATTTGGAAGCTTTTTTGGTTTGCTTGGAAGACCACAGCAAAGGTACAGAGGTAAAATGAATTCTTGCTTTCCTTAAAACACATGGTATTGTGGGGTGCACTACAGGCCTTCAGCCCCATCTCAGGAGAGGAGAAAGAATGATTTAGATAAGGATTTCCAAGGTGAGGTTTTCTAGAATAGATTTAAATCTGCATTTCCAGTATGTCATACAAACGAATTTGGGATTTTTATCAGATGTACAAGTGAAGAGAATTGCACATGCTCTCCCAACTGCGCATGCCAAATCAGGAAAGTTTTACTTTGGTAAATTAGTTCTAGTGCAAATAATTTCCCAACTTCTTTACTAAGAAGTAAAGAAGTTTTTTTTTGTAGTAAACCATGCTGTCCTGGTGATAGGATTAAACATTTTAACTACTGGACTGTGGAAGTGGCTCTAACTATACCTGCATGGATCCTTTGGAAACATAATATATATTTTTTTAAATGCGTAGAAGAGAGCTTGGATGCTGTTTATAAACTCAAGCAGCATACTTTTTGTTCTATATTTACATTGACCTGACTTTATTGTCTGGATTTCAGTTTTGTTTTTCTTTAATAACCACTTTTTGTTCCCTCTGTTGTTTTTTGTTTTCTTTTTTTAGATTTTACTAATGGGAAGAGCTTTTTGTTCTGGGATTTTTTAGTTTTCGGTGGGTTTTTTGTTTTGTTTTTGTTTGCTCTTTTTTTTGTGGGGGGATTTGACTTTTATTGGTGTGTACTACTACAGCACTCACTTTTTTTTATTTGTTTAGGGTCAAATCCTTGGCCATGTACATGGAGCATCAAGAGACACAGAAATAAGAGGTTTGTGCCATTTCTGCATCCCATTGAGTGTCAAGGGGGCTGGAGGCACCTGCTCTGTGCTCAGGTCCTGTGTCAGCAGACACCTCATAAATCTCTTCTCCTCCCCTCTGGTCGTCACTCAGGCAGTCAGACTGGGAGCTGGGGTTGGAGTGGGCTGTGATTCCCTTGCAGTCCCCTGGAGATTCCTGTGGAGGATGGTTAAGGAGCAGCTGCTTAATTCTCTTTCCCTCAGCCTGAACCCTCTGGTGTTTTCCCCTGACCTGTTGGATGTCGTGGGCCAGACTGTGGTCGTCGCTTTTGTAGCGTCATCACGATGAGCTCAGAGCTGTTGAAGTCACTTTTCACTTCTGTTCTCCTGCTGGTGTGTGTTAAATGTGATAGTTTTTGCTGTGTATGTGTGTGTGTATGTCTTTTGTAACAAATCGGCAACAACTCCTTTGGTGTGGCTTTGGGGAGCTGGATAATCTCAATATCCCCACTGTGAGCCAAATGTAGTTAAATCCCTGGTTTTGTGCCAAAGTCTGGCATAAACAGATCGGAATAGATTGGAATTGCAATAAAACTGGCATAGATAGATTGGAAGACTGGTTTTTTTTTTTGGTTTAAAATATGAGATAGCTCAAATTTAATACATGCAGTACACAACTGTTTTAAGTAAAAACTAAGAACTGTAAACTCAACATATGAGTATAAAAACTCTACAGTAAGCATAATTACCCTCCCAAAAAAAGAAAACAAGAGTCTGTGGTGTGGAATGTGTGTTGCAAGATGCTCAGCAAAATGTTGCAGTCCAGCTTAGTTTTACCAATGTATTTACTAATAAGTAAAGAAGTAGTTGTGTGTTTCTTCACAGTGAATAAGAGCTTTCTCAAATAAGAAAGGCAAACTGAACCTTGTGAGGACTTTCAGTGGGCTCTTACAAGCCATATCCAGAAGCTGATGGAGCAGTGGTAGGCAGAATGAAAAAAAAAAAAAAAAAGGTCTTATTTCAGTTGAAAAATTCTTTTATCTTTTGTACTTACCACTTGTCACACAGGCAATCTCCCCACGCCTTTTCCATTTGTACTGATATGCTGGGTACTTATGTTTCTGGTTTTGTTTGTGCAGAAGTAGTTTCACTATTCAAAACATTAGTATGCTGTCAGTTTTGTTCAGCAGTACTTGTGGTCTTCTCCTTATGCCTTTGCTGATTGTTAGACCAGCGCCTCAGCCAAAATCAACATATTTTCATAACATCTGTTACAGTTTATCATTTAGAGGATTGAACCTGGTAACTCATCAAACTCTTAGGTTAGTTCTTCATTCACAGTGCAGTAGTTTCTCTGTCAAACAATTAATAAAGAAACTCTTTAGAAGTGTTTTTTCCACAAAGTCATTCATCTCCTAGTTTCTACTGTTATCAGCTATAAGGTTACAAGGATTATACAAGGAGAACAAATTACAGATGAAGTATTTGGTGATGTATTTTTTCCTTACAGACATTAAACCTCCTGTAAATTTGGGATCGGCCACTTTTGTTTTTAATGTCCCTTTGCCTAAAGGAAACTCACTGCTGAAGAATAAAAGAAAAATAACTTTAGTACCATGCTTGGATGAAGCAGGTCTGCTTTTGATTTTTACTTATTGGAAATCTTTCTGAGTGTTAGCTTGTCCTTACAATTCCTAACAGGCTCTTTTTTAGGATAGACTTTGATGGCTGAGCGTGCCAGGGAGTTGGACATGCAAAACCACCATGTGTGGTATTTTGTGACACTTGTGAGAAGGTTTAGGAGAAAGATCACCACAACAGTTTGTTCTGTGCAAAACTAAATCCAGCACAGAGCAGTGACTTTCCCCAGGCTCAGCTTTATACGCACAGCAGAAATGAAGCAGTGTGGGCTTGAACTCCACATCGCCAAATGAAAGCGGGAGGTCTAAAGGAAGCAGAGAAATCATATAAAATAACCATTCCAAGGGGAAAAGTACTAATTTCCCTCTAATCTGAATGAAAAGAACCCAGCAAGGTGAGGCAGGTAATGTGTGTCATTGTGTGAACCTGCTGTTTGGCCAAGGCAGGAGGGTGCCCAGGGCCAGAGGAAGGCAAATACCCGAAGCTGTGTGTGCTGGCTCCAGCCAGGACAATCTCCTTGGTCCCCGTGCTTGGATGCCCTGAGATGCAGCCTGGCAGCAGATGGTTGGGACAGGATGTTCTCTGGCACCATCCAGCTGTGCCCTGACTATTTTAGGGGATATTGACACATTACAGTAAAATTCCCTTGAAATTCCCCTTGTTAAATCTATTTTTGTGAGGTGTGCTGTTTGAGATGCACATAGCCAGTTTGAGTAAATAAAATCATTAGCATGAAATACAGCAATTAATTCGAGTTTTATTTTGTTTGCCTTGAATTCAGGTTTTGTTCCTCGTAGGCTGATTGCCTTAATTCAGTTTTAAACACCAGTAATTTAAAATATTTTGAAGTATAAACTTCCTTTATAGTGTCATGATACCGAGAAGGATTGCAAGAAATGCATATCTAAGAAAAACTTGAAATAATATGAAAACAATAAAAAGGGCAGAGGAATTTTAGGGAAAAGTTATTATTTAAGTAACTTTCAGTAACAAACAGTAACATAATTTCAAATATTTATCTCTGAATTGTGGTGATTTAGAATGATTTATCTGTACAGCAGCTAAGTTAATGGGAGTTAATCTTACTTTTTTGCAGTATTTATATTGAAACACTTGTCCTACGTTCTGAAGTTCTCCTGAGTTTTTTAAGTCTACATAGATAATTAAATCCCTTTTACCCACGTGTCAGTTTAGGCTGTAAGGTGATGATTGAAAGTTGGGGATTAAGAAAATATTCAGCATTACCTGTTCATAACTGTGATAGCCTTATCAAGAGAAAAAGCACCTATAATAGTTGTAATGCTGATTCCATGGTATGAATCTGAATCAGATGCTGCTGAACTTCCTAGGTCTGTTAAGCTTTATTACTCGGTGTTGGAATTAAAATGTGCAGCTGGTCATTAAGGTGTGTGGTCAGGTTTTATTCTGACACCCTTCTGGCAGTGGTTTTTGAGGTGACAGATCCACGTGGGGACTGTGTAGCGATGGCCTGGAATGAAAGAACATGCAAATATTTGAGGAGACCCCCGGGGCTTTTGGCCAGGTGAGGCTGCTTTGTGCTTCAGTGAGGATGTTGGCTTTGATTTCTGTGGCTTAGTGATTTAACCTGGATGCAGGAGATGTGAATGCACCTCATGAATTTATCCTAGACCTTGAACAGGGAAGTTAAAAAAAAAAAAAAATAAAAAATTTAGATGTGAACACAATTAGTAACTAACAAAACCCCTTAGTTACTTGCAGCCTCAGTTACCTGTGGTGCAAAAAACCAACCAACCAACCAAAAACAAAACAAAAAAGAGAAACATTTTATTTATTTATTTTACATATTTTTGTTTTGTTAGATACATCCATGGGAAAGAAAACTGTCTGTGGCACACTGATTAGAGGAATGGGACCACAATTTTTGTCTATTGACTTAAGGAGCTAGTCTGGATATAGTAAATATACTGAATATACTAAATATACTAAATATAACATAATATATATAATATATATAACAGTGCAGTGATAATGTTTACATAGTTGAGTGATGCTTATTAAAAAAAAATAGATATACTGTAAAATAATTGAAAAATAAATTAAGTTGCATAGCTACTTTTGGTCAACCAGAAGACAGCCTAAATTTGAAATATGACTTCTGTTAGTTTTCACATTCTGAACATCTATCCCAAAAAAATCTGTGTGATTGCACATAAATATATACTGATAAGCATGAAGCATCTTTTCCCTTCTCTAATCATTTTTATTTCAAAGCTTAAAAAAATTATTTACAAATTAAGAATAAATGTGCTAAATTTATCTTAAAAACAGGACTTGAATCGTAAGCATCTGAAAAATGATCCCTTTTGGGTGGAAATGAGCTGTGATACAGGCAGCTGTCATTGCTTCTGCTGTAAATTTATTTTCCTAGTGTGGCACTGCATTTACTCTGGAGAATATAGTGTCATCAGGAGTTTCTTCTGGGCAGCCTGAATACGGGTTTCTATTTCTGTGAGCTGTTCTGTGCCCCTCTCACCTCCTGGTCCCCCTTTTTGTGGTGGCCAGGTTGTGCACTCCAGGCAAGAGGTGCCATCCACCCTACTCTGCAAATTCTTTATCCTTGTGTGCCCCTCACCTGCTCTTGTCCCTTGGGCTCTCCCTCACAGGGCTTCCTTCCCTCGCCCATCCTGCTGTTCCAGGTGTCCCCTCACCTTTCCTGTGTGTCCTGGTTTAGAATAAAATTTGGGAGAAACCCTCTGAATGGGGTCCCTCCAGGAAACAAATTCAAGCAGCCCCTTCCCCAGCTGGTTCTGGGAAAGATTTCCTTGGAGAAAAGTGGTAAAAAACCTGTTTGTTTAACAGAAATGGAATAATATTAAACAATAAAACCTCTTGCTGATTGAGGAGATGGCAAATCCAGAAACTCTTTTCTGTGGGTTGTAGCTGGGCTTGCTCAGTCTCTCATCAGTCCCTCTGGCGCTGGAAAGTGCCCAGGCCCCGGTGGGTCACAGGCGTGAGCTCCCCGAGTTTGTTTGGGTTTTCAGTCCAGAGCAGGTTTGAACAGATCTGAGAAAAAAGACAAAAAGCAGTCCAGGGAACTGCCCTGCCTCAGGCAGCTAAAAACCAGCTAAAAGCAAAGGAGAGCTCTGTGCCGCTGTCTGTCGGTGCTGCAGACAGCACAGTCCAGGAGCAGCATGTGGGGGAGTGAGTGCCACTTCTGAACACAAACTGCAGCTTCTGCTTCCTCCTGATTCGTTCTCAGAGCCAGTCTTAAAAGTGCAGAACTTAATAAACAGAGCCACTGTAAAATCAGAACTCCCAGGGATAGGGTTCACAAGTCGTGGTAAATCTTCTGTGTTTCTGTGAAGTTGTAGAGCTGATGAAAATTCATATATTGTATTGGATAGATGCATGTGTGTTAGTATCACTTTTTTTGTCATTGACCTTGAGAAGTTTGAAATGTCACTTTTCCCCCCATTTCCTGAATGATTTTTTTGAAACAGCTTTGATCAGCCTGTTGGGGGTGGGAATTATGTATTTTGATGTTTTCAAAATATTAATCTGTTGCAAAACAACTGCTGAAATTCTTCATAGTGAGCTCTTCAGTACTAGATAACCCACTTCCAATCTGGACAAACTCACTTTCCACTAATACATGCAGAGCTGCAGCTCCTTTGCATATAATCCATTGGATGTATTTAATGCACAACTCAGAGAGATGCTGGAGATGTCTGGTGGCAGCAGAATTTCTCCAGAGTCACTCACAAAGGAGAACAGGGCTAGAGAGTCTTGGGAGACAGGAAGGTGCTTGGCCATGTTTTGTCAAATTATGTTAAAATCAAATTATTTAGTTCTTTTTGCATGCATTTTAGATCAGTAGAAAGAAGATAAAAAGTGATGCTTTTTGGTTATCTGAGATCTTAGAGTGTTCATTTTCTGCCAGAAGACTTGACTGATCAAGAAGTCAGCAATAACTTTGCTATACCTCCTAAAGGAGAATCTGGATTTGAATCAGTTATCCCATAGGCACATTGCTTTGACACTTTTAGTTTGTTTTTAGCCAAATCTACTGAACTTTCTTCTTAAGCTGTGGCTTTCAGTGAAATTATTGTATTACTAAAATAATACAAAATTTACTTACCACAGGTGGTTGTACACCCTTGTTCAAGCAGCCCATTTACTGAATTTACTGGAGAACAAAATCCTTGATAGAATATTTTACAGGGTTTACAGCATCCTATCAATAATGAATAGGCTCCCCAACAAGAATTTAGGTTCTAATGAAACAACCCCAAAAATATTAATTAATAAATTATAGAGCTGTGTTTTCACAGTTTTAATCTGTTTGCCTTTGGTTTTAGATAAAGACTCCCTGCTGGTCTGGGGTTGTTCTGTTCTGCTTGAGATAATAATCAAATAATGGCTAATTCAATACAATGAACAATTCAGTTGCAGATTAGTGTAGCATTCAGCAGTAAAAATAAATATCCCAAAACTGTACGTACCCAAAGTAGTGTTTAATTCTAATACAAATTGCGCTGGATGTTTTACAAATTTGCGTGGCTTGTTTGCAGTCTCGCGGTCAAACCGAGATAATGAGATCTAAACACTAGGATTTAGGTTTAGGCACAAATAACTCAGTGTCTCTAAAGGCTTTAGGCTGCCTTACATTAATATATGCAGCTCTTAAACTTTGCGACTTCAATCCCTGATAAATGGGATTTTTAAAGTATGAAAAGAGCTTATCATGAAAGAAAGAACACTCAGTTTATTGTTCCAGGTAAAGTCTTTTAGAGGTGATTACTCTCTCACGAAAACATGGTGTTCAGTACTCTTGTGGCACAGGCATCTGTCACTCAAACAGATGTCACCCCATAAAACTGAAGATGCAACTTCTTTTTCCGTTCTCTGTGGATAAGTAAAGCCTTCAGGTTGATATACTCAGTGACATTTGTTTAAGTGACAGATGTTCACGTCTAGTAGTCCTCAACGGGGAGGTGACCTTGTTGTCTTAGTGGGAGTTCTGTGTCAAGTACTGTAATTATTTGTATGCAGAGGATATGTGTGCCTTTATGAAGGCTGAAATTCCTAAGGATCTTTTTTGCACTCCAGGCTGCTGTGTGTGCAATGGAGAGGCTTGGAATTAGACAGCAAGGTTGCAGCGTTTGGCTCTAACCTGCCCTAAATAAAACAAGATTAACTCAATGAATTCTGTAGCTGTAAAAAACCCACAGAACACCAGAGCTTTAGAGAATGAGTGCTGCAAGAGCAGGCACAAGACTCAACTTTTTGCACTTGTGCTTTTCTCCTCAATGGTCTAAATGTTATGATCAGTCCAATGTGGAGGATTCATTTGCTAAGTCAATAGCTGCATGTACAGAGACGGCAGGCAGAAGGTTTTTGGCCTGAAGAAATGAAATCTCCAAACATTTCTGGCCAGTTTTTGGTGCTGTCCTCACCAGGCAGATGTTTAAGCACTGTTTGCACAGAGCATTGTCTAGGAAAGGTGATGGGAGCTTTCTCAGCACGGTGGATTCGTCTCGAATTAGCTTTTGGATGAGTGCATTCACTCAGGGAAAAATAACAGTTCAGATGGTTCTGTCTTCACTGCCGTTGTCTCTGGTAATCATATCAATTTCTGTGCATACATTCTGAATTTAATGCTTGTTATTTGTCATCAAGATATGCTGAGTCTCCAAAATTTCCTCTTTGGACAGGCAATTTCTATTTAACACTTCCTCTTGGGGCATGACTCATCTTCATTCAGTTTCCCCAAGTGATTTATTTCTGCCTCCCTCAGCCCCTGTGTTTTCTAGCTGTTCTTAAACCTGTACCCAAAAATTCTGTGACAAGCAGTCCTAGAACATACCTGCCTATGGTCTCAAAACTCACCTCAGGCTTCCAACTTGATTTCATGCTTACTAATTTTTCATAGTGGAAGAAACTAAACATTCATTTCCTTTTCACCTTCTCCATGTCATTTCATAACATGAAAATCCTGAAGAAGATACCCACATATATTTGGGATTACTGAGATGGGTTTTTAATTGAAAATTCAGAGACAGTGCCTTGAACACCTTGATCTTGACATATGAACTCCTTGCAGCTGTTATTCCCAAGTCTCTGTGAAGCAGTACAAAAGTGGTTTACATTTGTCAGAGACGTTTGGTTTGTTGGTTTTTATTTTAAAAGTGAATTAGTTTCATCAGGAGTTTTGCAGTTGAATTGGAAGTGCAGTCAATATTACCTCTGGCATGTTCAGCAAGGATCTTGGGCTCTTCCTTCCAGGGATTACACTGCGTTAGGGAGAATCCTGGGTTTGGTGATAGGCCAGGAGAATGACTGCAGCAAGAATTCAGTGAATTCTGCGGGATGGGTGTCTAAGCATAAAAGCAAACAGAATTTTTAATTAAAAAAGAAGGTCAACAAACATCTGTGTAGGAATATGCTCATATTTGCTATATGAGGACGTACAAAAATGTGGTAGTCATGACTGCCATAAGAAGATTACACTTCCAAGAGGTAAAAAATGAAAAACAATGTTTAACCATCTGTGTCTGGGTGCTCAAATAAACAGTGGCTTGTTTTGTTTGTTTGTTTTTTTGTTTGGCGTTTTGCTTATTTATTTGTGGAGCTTTTTTTCTGTGTTTTTTCTTTTGTTTTTTTTTGCTGCTGGACTTAATATTCCTGTGCTTTAATTTCTTGTCAGCAAACTGGGATTAACAGAACACCTCAGAAGAATGGAGTGAAGGTTAATATATTAGCTTTAAGCACTATAGAAAAGCTATTGAGAAAATTAAAATAACGCACTGTCCAACTCTCAATGTGCGTTGTGTGCAGTTCCAGGTTTGTTTTTTGCTAATGTGAAAAACAAAATTCACTCTTTAAAGTTTTTAAAAGTTGAATAAGGGATAAAAGGGATGGAATCCAGTGCTGGGGTGCTTGGCTATCTGCCAAAGGCACATCCTTAGCTTAAAACAATGTTCTTTATATACTGTTATGTTACAGGGGGTACACGCACAACTCATAAGAGTTTATGCATATTCAAACATTCCTTTGAGTTTAGATGTTCTTTTGCTTGGTTTTAACCTTTGATTTGTCTTCATGCCATCTTGTAGATGAAACCAATATATTTTATTTCTTCTCATGGTTCCACCCTGTTTTTTTTATACTCCCTGATAATGAGGAGTCAGTAAATCAGGTTCTGGTTTTGTCACTATTATCTTATCACTCAGACAGTCCACAAATGGGAAAAAACTACCTAATTATCTTACACTATTCTCTGAGTTAGTTACATAAAAGCATTTTAACATCACCTACTCTCTATTTTAATATTATGCTATGGCCTAAGATAAATTTATCAAATTGCTCTTTACTATTTATATAATATACACGGTGCGTACATAAACTCAAAGATTATACTGTTCCAAAAAGCAGTTAAAAGGAAATATAAATTGTACCATATCAACATCTTTGTGATTAATAATAATATGCAAATGCTAACACATAATTTGAAAGCCATTAATATATTGTGTTTTATAACACTTCCCTTTTTGATGCAGCTCACTTGGAGTCTGGCTTACAAGTCTCAGGCTGTTTGCACATAAAGATTTTGCCCACAAAAAGTTTTATTGACTTAACAATTCAGTCTTAAGTGAAATTTTAGCCAGTTTTGTTTTAATAAACTGTTCATAGGCCCCAAGATTGTGGTGTTGCATTGTCATGTGGGAGTTGACTGCAGAATCCAACTTAGCTCTTGTCTATGTATTTTTCATACTAATTCCTCTACTATTTAGCATATAAAAATTCATTTAGTATATATATCTCATGATATCTGTTTTCATTATGTTCTTGTTTGTAGATTGCACTGAGGAGCTTCTTAAACAGACAAACAAACCCCCAAACATCCTTTTTTGGTAACAAGACTGTTATTTCAGAAAAGATGCAAAGTTTTTTTTGGCACTCTTGAGGAATTTGCCCTGCTCTCCAAGGATAAACCATTAAGAACAATTAAACAAACTAAAAGGGACCCCAAATTTCTGTATATTTATTAGGAACGTTTATGAAGATTTGTCATATATGATTCCTTACAGTTTTCTAAAATATAATTGAAAGTGAATGAATCTTTTATCTTGATGAGAACCAAAATTATTAAAACTAGTCTGAAAATAGACTGCTGGCACAACAGAATTTGAAGATACAGATTTTTGATAGCTCCACTATTTTCTTAAGGTATGTTTTCAGTGCAGTACATGAAGAAAATGAAGCATATGGTGTCAACTCAATAATATTTTTAAAGACTTTTTAGTCCAGACTTATTTTGATGGATCCATATCCTTTTAGTTAAGAGACTGCATTTGTCAAACATATCTTAATGAATTTTATTCACTATAGGAAACATATTCAAGTTAGTGACCTGCAAATTTTTATATTAGCGGGGAAATCGGTAATTTTTTCTCATTCTTGCATATTTTAAGCTACTGCAGGGACCTGACCTGTGAAGAAGTCTGTATATACATTTCAACCCAAAGTCTCTCAGGGGAGGATTTTTATCTTTCAGCTGGGTATATGCTCATTGCATGAGTCATCAGCCAGGTGCTGAGTTTTTGGACTGTTGTAAATGTATCCTGTTATTTGATTTCTACTAAAAGGGAGAAAGGCAACCTCTGTCTTTCTGTACAACTTCACAGAGAAAGAAAACATAAATTGACAAGTACTGAAAATCTTTGATATGGTTCTGCTACTCAAGTTTCTCTACTTCTCTAGGCAGCCTGACCTCCTTATTTTCCACCTATTGCTTATTTTCCTTTACAGAAGGACAGTATCTGCATTTTCAGAGCATCCTTTACCTTAATTTCCTGTCTGTGCATTTACTGTTCCCTGTCTTATTTTGGTATAATGCTGCCTCTAACACTGTTTCGTTGGAAACATCTCTTTATCAACTTAGGGAAGAGGCATTTCAAGGCACCAGAAAGCTTTCATATAAATAACCCATTTGAACTTGATCCTGTTCCATGCTTGCTTATCCTTTGCTGTCTGGTTATGCTTCTGAACCTTTTCTGGATTTGATACATTTAAGAACGAGGATCCTTCTTGATACTAACATACCAGGTATTTGAAAGCTGTTTTCCACAGCAGATGACTGTACAGAGCCCAAAGAATTTTCAAAGCTTCTATGGATGTATCAAGATGTAAATGCTGATAGGAAAGATGGCAAGACAGCTCACAGAAAGAAGATGACATGCAGTGTGTTGTCTAGAGGTTCGATTCTGCATGGCTTTTAATGATCTGTACATGACTGAATATTTGTATGTTTTAGTTGCTTGTACTTCACATGTGGAATTCTGGTTTAGCTATTGGCTTTTTTACATGTAGAGATAAAAGCAGAGGGTACAGTGTAGATAATCCACCAAAAAGACATGTTTAAGTTGCCCTGAATATTTTCTATCTGACCATGCTCTGCAAAGGCCAGATCCCTGAGCTGTGTGTGTCAGCCCCTGGCCAGAGCTATGTGGCCCTGTGGGAAGGGGAAGGATGTTATTTTTGGTGTTTAAGTACCAAACCTTCCAAATAACCATCCTCAGCACCAGTGTGAGCAGCAGAACCAGGGCAGTGATTGTCCCCTCGTACTTGGCACTTCTGAGTCCCAAATCCTGTGTTCAGGTCTGGGCTCCTCACTGGAGAAAGACACTGAGGTGCTGGAGTGTGTCCAGGAGGGGGGAATGGAGCTGGGGAAGGGTCTGGAGCACCAGGACTGGCTGAGGGAGCTGGGGGGACTCAGCATGGGGAACAGGAGGTTCCAGGGGGAACTTTCTGCTTTCTATAACTCCCTGACAGGAGCGGGGAGCCAGGTGGGTGCCAGTCTCTTCTCCCAGGCAAAAAGTGACAGGATGAGAGGAAATGGGCTCTGGTTGTGCCTGCAGAGGTTTGATACTAGGAAAAACTTCTTCTCCAAAAGGATTGTCAAGCAGTGGAACAGGCTGCCCAGGGAAATGGTGAAGCCACTGTCCCTGCAGGCGCAAAGCTGTGGCACTTGGGGACACGGGTTAGTGTGGACTTGGCAGAGTTAGGTTACTGATTGGACTTGATGATCTTAGAGGTCTTTTCCAACCTAAATAACTCTTCGATGTTTTCTGAAAATGGTTCTCTTTTCCATCAGATGTTTGTATTTGGATTATTTTCAAATGGTACTTAAAATCTTTTGGGAAGGTGCCATTTGTTCACTCTTGTAATTTTTAATTTCTTCCCATTTTCTCTTAACACAGCATGACTTTTTAAATGTGACTCCCCTCCCCTAGCTATGACCAGCTGTGACAAATTATTTTTCATCAGCCTGTGTGACTTTTGGCAGACCTTTTCTGCAGTCATTGTATCTGAGGGGATTGCTGCTACATCTATCATGGGATTGCACAGCTCATGGCAGACACAAATACTTATCTCTCAGGGCATTATTTTTTCCCTTTGAATGCCAGTACAGATCTTTGTGATGATTTTAAGATGTGTTCGAGCCTTTAGCAGCATCACAAGCAATGCCAAGGTGACTGTTTTACCACTCACCCTGACAAAGCAGACTGCAAACATTTCCCAAGTTACTGCTCCAAGCTGCTGCCAGTGCAGTGTCTCTGGTGGTGCCGTGCTGTTGGCTGCAAATATGGTAACATAATAATGTATAAACTGATATATAATGTAATATGGAAATTCAGGGTACAAAAATGTACCCCTAATCCCACTCTGTAGTGTTCTGCTTTCAGGAAGAGGAATGATGCAAGGTCTCAAAGAGGAATAGACCCTAAACATCTCACCTTTCCTATATGCATCCTGTCCTTCTGCTCACTGTGCTCATTCAGTCATGAGGCTGCTCCTCAAGCTTCTCCTCCCAAAAAAGGTCTTGCCTTGTAACTTTTGCTGTGAGTGACTCCCACCCATTTTCCTGGATGCTTTAGGAACAGCTCTAGTTTGACAGTAAATTTTGGGGGTAACCTACCAGCAGTGTATAGCAAGTGCTGGATGCTGTGGGTTAGGTGGAACATTCACAACCCACCCTCGGTGTTCTGCCAAGGGGTGTCAGGGCCCAGTGTGTTTCTGGGGGTGCCAGCTCATGTCTTCAGGAGATGATGGATGCTGCGTATGGAAAGGGGACACAGAGCCTCAGGGAGACAGCCCTGAGCGAGTGCAGGCAGCAAAAACCTCTTCACCATCATCCTCTGTACACAGGCTCCAATTATCCTGCTTTGCTGCTAAATCCCATTCGCCTAAAAACCTCACTGCGGGCATGGGGAAAGTAGATTAGGATAATTATTAACCAGGAGTCCTCTGTCCACCTTGCTTCCTCATCTGGAAGAAATTATCCCCTGCTTAAGTTCAAGTGTGTTAATTGCTCTGCAGCATAACAAGCTCTTAATCTTCAGGCTTCTAAAGAAGTGTCCTCTTGTGCCTTCAGATTTTCATCATCTTTAGGCTTCTTTGCCTGCTTTGCGTCGCTTAAAAAAAAATTAATTTAAACTCTTGCCAATCTATAATAATAAAGCTTCAGAAAAAAATTCATTATGATTTTTTGTAGGTGATTTGTGAAATAAATATTTACTGAGGGCTGCTCCATTTTAGTGCACTGCAGGTGCTACTTTGAAATTCAGTCTTTGTGTATGGAAATATTGCAGTTCTTTCCACAGATAACTTTAATGAGGGACCAACATTTTCTCTCTAAAATACTTTTTCTGACCTGTCCAGCTCCCATTTGTTTTGCAACCTGTGCACATATATATTTCTATATTATTTTATATAACAAATTCAGGTTATCCTACTGCAGGCTGTCATGCCAGATAACACTTAGAGTGCCAGAAAAAAAGAATAAATATTATACTCCAGTAATCACTGGGATGTGTTTTTAATCTTCTAGATCAGGAGAACAGATTGTGACCACTGACTTTATGTAGCCCTCAGGCTCAGCCATCTAACACAGCCAAGATGCCCAGGGGTGGCTCTGGTGTGAAATGCTGCAGTGTAAGAGCTGGTGTTAGTGTTTCCCTCCGAGTGCTGCGCTGTGTTCTTGGGACACCGTCAGGAATTCAGCTTCTCCAGTGGCTGAACTTGCGTTCGGCGCTGAAGCTGGAATTCAACACCAGTTCAGTTTAGCAACATGGCATCAGATTATCTGTGCATTTGCAGCTTGTTTTGTCAAGTGTGTTAGGGCTCTTAAAAAATAAGTGCATCATATTTTAATGTGCCTTTTCTTCAGCAGTAAGTACAGAGATTACATTTAAAGATGGTATTTCTGTAAGCTGACATAATTTGTGAAACTCACGGTCAATTAAACGTTCCAGGCCTATTGTTTGTAAGACGCTGAGCCAAATTTCTCGTGGTGCTTTGAATCAGAGATGTCTAGCAGTGTTTATGCCTGGGAAGAGCTCAGTCTGCTGGGACATGCTTAGCCAGCCCCCAGATGTGTTTCCAGGCAGGGCTGTAAACACTGCAGTGTGTTTTACTGCTGCCTGCCGGGGTGTGAGGGCTACGCTAGGGCAAGGCAGGCTGTTAGTCTGCATCTCTCACATCCCTGCATTTGACTCCATTGGAACCTGTCTTAGGATTTTTTTAACGATTCGGTAGTTAAATAACAAAATATATCATTTGTGATGGGGAGGGATTAAAGGAGTTAATGGCTGTGTTTGCTTTCAGAGGCGTGTGTGCCTTCCATCAAAATAAATTAGTCTCTCAGGCTTCTGAGGAGAGTATTAGACCTAACATCTTAATATATTCTAAAGCTGTGTGTCTGAGAGAAGTGAATTAAAGGATTTTAAATTTCTAATTACTTGAGATGTAATTAATTTCCTCCTTTTTCTTAAATAAAGTTAGATGAGAAAGTGTGGTTTAAAAAGGCAGAGAGGATGTGAAGAGGAATAACTGTTATCCTTTAAGAACTGCTGCAAAGCACCGAATTAATTTTATTCTGTGCATGACAGATTGCCATAGCAGGGCTTTACAGATACCAAGTCAGTGCTTCATTTCTGTTTGAGAAACATTTTTATTTTCTTCTTTTTGCTGTTGTGAGGTGTGTAACATGCTGAGGACCAGCACCTTAGCCTTGCAGAGGGTACCTGGAAAGCTCTGTCCCAGGTGCAAGCCAGCTGCTACCTGAGCCCCCTGTGCCTGCAGGGTTGTGAGACTGCAGCAGAAATAACTCCTGACAGTGCAGCTAACACCAGAGTGAGTTATTCTGAGTTGCCCTCTCTGTAAGGGATGACATCTGACTGGGGTTTTGTGGCAGCCCTCAAGATTTATCAGTGCTACCTGATCTCCCCTTTATATCCTGCAGTAAATTTAAGGAATTCACAGCTCCTGACTTCTGTCTGCACTGCTGGCACCAAATGTCAGTTTTACTGAATTTCTCAGAGATGTGTTTAACCACACACAGTTTGGTGAGGAAGCCACCCAACAATCACCTCCGTTTTGACCAATTAAGAGCACTCTAATGAATATAAATTTTGTAAGAAGAGATGCTGCATTGCCTTTAGATACTCTCAGAGCACTGTCAGTATTATCTCTGGGTTGCAGAGTAGCTGAGTGCTGACTAAGGGCTAGAAACCCTTATGTGCTGCACTCTGCTGCTGCAGTAGTAATTGAAGATCTGTCTGCTAGGATGTGTCTTTCACATCTCAGTGCCTTGCTTTTGCAAAAAGGAAGGTGAATGAGACTTGGTTATGGGGACTGGCAAAATTTTACAGCAGCAGCTTGACATAAAAACAAAGCCTAGTCATAATGTCTTTTACCTTGGAACCTTAAAAGAATGTGCTCAAATTAAAGTGCATTTCTTAATTTCACATTTTTGTGCCAAGAGCATTAACTGTGCCCAGATATCCAGAAAGCGGAGGTTAGCAGAATCAGATTTGCAGAACAGCCTTTCCTATCATCCAGAAGTACAAAATCCTCTTTCTTCCCATGGCTCTGGGCTCTCAGGGGATCCCACACTGACCAGAGATGGGATTCTCTCACAAACCCGGGCTGTTTTCAACAGCATCCTCGTACACAGGTAGTTCCAGCTGCTGGGTGAGATTGTGGCTTTCAGCTCTAAGACAAATAAACCCTGTTTATTGACAGCACCTTCCAGGCCAGTCACACCTGCAGTGACCTCAGCCCTCTCTGTGTGCTGGGCTCAGACTTTCAGTGTCTGAGTGTTCTGCTGGAGGGTGCTCGTGCAGAACCACTCCTTCCCAGCTCTGCTCAGGCACAGCAGTGAGGCAGGGTTGCAATCAGGCATTCTTCAGTCAGTTTTTCAGCAGTGTGTTGCTTTATTGGAACTAAAAGCCAAGATGGTGACTGAATTTTTCTTTGCCATTTTTGTGTTCTCTTCAGTGTTCTTTTAGAAATAAGAGTTTTTCCCCTCCATCTTGCCATGTTTATGTATACCCTGGACAAGTCATCTTCAGAGAATTAGCTGCTGATACCAATGAGCATGTGAGAGATGCATGTGAAAGGTGTTTTTTGGGGTGTCTTTTGGTTTTTTTTGTCCTGTGGCTTTCATTTTTTTAAAATCTCATATGACAGCACAAGGCTCATCTTAACACCAGGGTAAAGTCCTTGTGAAGGTTCAATTGCCATCCTAAACTGCAAAATAATTCAAGTTGTCCACTGAAAGAAATCTAATATATTTCTGTTTTGAAGTGGACAAAGTAACTTACTTTCCTTTCACTTTGTTTGCAGAAACAGTTTTACACAGCTCTCAGAAACTTTTTCTGCTGTGGCATTTCATATGATTTCCTCTGTGGAAAGCATTAGCAAGAAAAAAAAAAATGGAAAGCATTGGGGAAATTAAAAAGTAGCTTACAACAGAAACTAAACAATAGTTTTCAACCACCTTTTATCCTATTAGCTGTTGGTTTTCAGTTGGCTTACCTGATATTCATATATACAGAGCCTATAGATCAGGAGTGACAGGATGCTTCTTGCTCCAGACTCATTCTTTGGGAAACAATCTATCCAAAAGAAAGTGTTCTGCTGTACTGAAATGGAGATTTCTAGCTGGCATTCTGTACTATAATATTTATTTTCTTCCCAGTGTGTTCAGCTCTTATTTCTTGCTAAAGACTTTTCTTCTTTCAAAAATCTTTCTTGTGTTTATGCTGCTGTCCACAGCTACTGGGAAACAAGCTATCTGAAAACTTGCAAGTCACTGAAATAAAGCAGGGTTAATTTCCAGTGTTTTTCAGTAGCTCAGTGTCATTGACAGCGTTTATAACCTGCTCCCAAGAAAGACCTAAAGCTTTAAAGGAGTGAGGATGAAAGTGTAACATGCCAAAGTAACAAATGCTGCATAATGGTGGGCTTTTCTTTCCCCTTCTTTGCAATTCTGCATCTGCAGTCTCAGCTCACTCCAGCAAAATGGCAAAAAGGAAAATGTCCATTTAACAACCTTCCTGCCACCACAAATCTGTATTTGGAAGCATTTCCTTACACAATATGAAGTGGTAAAATAATTCTCAGAGCTGTTTAGGTCAATATGTCCTCTGCTGGGATGAATAATGATTCCTCCTGAGAGGAACTGTGCTAGCAGGCTGAGAACGTAGGCAGAAGATCTTGACTCTTCTGGTCATAAAAAAGTGTTAACTTATATTTTGGAATAAGGAGTAATTTTGTCTAAAAGAACTGTGTTTGGGTAGGTTTTTCCTTGGTGCTGCAGTGCTGTGCTTCACAAAGCATCAGTTTCACGGCGTGGCTGGGAGCTGTGGCAGTGGTTTGCCTCTTGCAGGGGAGAATGCAGGCACCAAGATTAAAGCCCAGGGTGAAGGTGATCAGCAGCAGGAGCAGCACCACAGACACTGATTTTGTGCTACATTCTCCTCTGTTTGTCTGTCACCTGAGGGGGGCCTGACATCTCCAATGTCACAGATAAGGCAGAGTGGGGCTCTCAGGGCAGGATCTCGATGAGCCAGAGGAGTGCTTGACTGATTCCTTATGAAGCACAGACACCTGGAGCTTTAGGGCCAGGTCCCCTCCAGGAGAAAGAGCAAAGATGATCCAAAGCCTCTCACATCCTGCTGCATCATGTGGGCAGAGACAGCTGGGGTTTGTGACACCTGAGACGTGACTGTGTACCAAAATGCCTCCTGGCATGAGTCTGCTTGGTGAGAAGGGCAGAGGGGAGTCAAATTTCTTGCTTCTTAAATAATTTTGGGCTAATAGAGAAATGAAGTTGTGCAGTGCTACCAGAACTAAATAATGGTTGAGTGATTGTGCCTGGAGAGCAAACCTGAGGTACCTGGGAGGCATTATTGATGGAAACTGGGTAGTGCTTTCTAACACTTGCAGTGCTTCCCATCTGATCTCATCCTTTGTGCAGAGTCAGCATTAGTTTCTCAGAACAGCAATAGAAACTAAAGCTGAGTGACACATTGTAGGAAAAAAAAAACTATTTACTGCCAGATTTGCCCTCAAGAGCCAAATAATCAACATATTTGTAACCTGGGCCCTATCAAAAGTCTAGATGTAGGCATTGCTACCAGTCACTACGTGTTTCTGTCACGTTGGCCTTCTTTGTATATGTAGATATATGTATTAAATGTCTCACAGCCTGTGTTTAGTTTTTAGTAGCTAGATATATGCTAATAAAACTCCCCCACACTAAGCAGTTATTTTATTAAATAGCTGAACACTTGGTATATGATGGACTAATTAAGGTGAAGAATTAGGAACCTCACTACTGAGAAAGATAAAATTGCTTTGTCCTTTGTGATTCAGAAATAGAAGTAAAATCAGAAAACCCTAGTTCAGGGCTCTCATGTGATTTGCCTGGGTGGAGAGGCAGATGCAAGTGAAATAAAGGAAAACTGTGTAGCAGGGCAGAAAAGGGGATATTACACAAAGACTGCAGAGCCTGCCATGGCAGGAAGCAGATGAATGCTATAAAGGACTCAAGAAATGTTGTGGAAAACTCCGGGGCACTGCTGAAATAAGCCCTGGAGTCTGTTATTTCTCAGGGAACTATTCCAAGTGATCCAGAGCAGCCAGAGAGAGGCTGCTAACCGTGCACTTGACCTTGCAAAGGCAAGAGTGAGCCAATTGCTAAGTGCCTGAAGTACCCAGAAGGCAAGGAGGCTCGATGGAAGGATGGCTCCTCCAAGAGTCAGTGTGCATCGTGTCCTGGAGGGAAGGTGTTGAAGATCCTCTCTGGTGCTGCACTTTGAGGTAACTTCAGCCCACTCAGCGCTGAACTTGTGTGGATGAGGTGTGAGGAGCTGGTTTGAGGTGCCACAGGAGGGCCATTTTAATTTTTATCTTCTAAAAACCGTGCAAATCCTGAATTCTGGTACGCTTCAAGTCAGGCCTCAGATGTCAGAATGTGCCCTGTGGATTTTGCATAGTCAGACACTCCATAAATTCAGTTCCTGGGGGATGTGTCTACAGAACACTGTAGGAGGAGTTAGAGCACAACCAGTAGCCATGCAAAGCATAGTTCCGTATTCTGTATGTTTTTGGTAGTTTTCCTTTATTTTGGAAAGACACTGGCTGTGGCTGAATATATAAAATTACTGAATTGCACAGGCAATTATTAGTGTGAAATGAAAAAAATTACCACTGCTGCAATTTTGTGTAATATTTTTTTGGTTAACATTATTAACATTCTTAGAGTTGCTCAAAGACTTACATCCAAAGTTTTTATCCCCTTTAGAAAAAGGGCAGTTAATTCCTTTGTGCTCAGTGAAGTAGGGACATCTGCAAATTATAGCTCTGGTACATAATTGCATGTTTTGGGTAGCGCACTGAATGTGAGTAGAAATACAAACTATGTTTAGTGATAAATATATCATCCAAGTCCTGCAAAATAAGCGGACTTTTGTTATTGCCTTCTTAATTGCAAACAGCATAATTGAACTATTTCTTCTGTTTGAGTCTTTCGGTTCTCTTTTTAGCTTGAAGTGAAATTTGAGGGCAGAAAAAGCCCAGCACTGGGGTTCTTATGCCCAGAAACAGTCACTACCAAAGTGCTTCTTGCTCATCAAAAGTATTATTACAACGCTTGTGGTAGCTTTTAGGGGTTGCAGTGCTTTGTGAGCCTGGGTGCTTCCAGCTGTAGTTTCTGCTGTGGAGCAAATTTCAGTAGAATTGTAGCACAGATGTTTAAATAGCTCTAAAATACCTGTGGAAAATTCCTTTATTAGAAGTCAAATGAATTGCAAAATACCCGATAGCTGAAAGTAAATTAAGTTTTTTAAAATTTAATTTAATTTAAAAATTTGTAAGCAATTTTTAAAATATTTTTAAGCAATTAAAAGTATTCAGATTTTAGTGCTTCTCTGATACTGTCTGCATATACACAGCCCACCTAGGGGTGCTGCATGTTGGGTTTTGCTAGCAGAACTGTGAGAGTATGGGGGTGGTGAGTTTATTTGTAAGGACTTGGCAATATTAAAAAAAAAGCAAGCTTTTCTTTTTAACTCCTCTGTTTTGAACTCAGAACACAAGGGGTTTGAAACTTGGCTTTCCCTGAATTATTTATGATGTGGAAGTGCTAGACTGTGTGCTTTAAAAGTGAGTGATAAGCCAGAACAAAAATGGCTGTGGTGTCGCCTTGTCGGCACATCTGCATTTCTAAAGATTAGGCAGAATTTGATAACAGGCTAAAGATTGTTTCATTCTTTGAGAATTCCTTCTCTTCATCTAAGTTGTATTTCTGGAGCTGGTATCCATGGCAATTCACAAGGATGCGAATTGGGAGCCGGGCTTGAAAAGGTCTATGAGAGTTCTTATTCTAAAATACTTAACATTACTTTGTGAGTTCATTTATTGATTTGAACTGTTGTCAGCACTGTATTTCAAATTTCCCCCCTCCATGGCTCATAGAATTTTTAGTTCTGTGGATTTTGGTACCATTTTTGTGACAAGTCTGAAATCCAAATGCATCTGGCTTACACCTGAATGTTTTTACAGCTTAGAACAAAATAGGAATTGGGGTTTAGGTGAGCTGTAATGGCTAAAGATGGTGATTTAAACTCTCAGTGACCTTTTAGTTATGGGGGATCAGTTTATAAAGTTTAATAAATTTACTCATAACAATATTTAAATTCTAAGCCTCTTCAAAGTCAGGTGTACTAAATCTTGTTTGAGAAGGGGAAAGGATCACACAGGACAAACACTTCCTAATTTGAATTTCAGGTGCCTTAGGATCTAAGAGCCTTTGTTGTGAGCCAAGGATTATGATTTAGTAAGTCATTATTTCCCCAAGACTGTCTTTTCTTAAAAAAGGATTTATTTGTCTTTTACTTGGAAGTGTTATGGGCTTCTGTGCTGTTCTAACACATTTCTGAGACATTCCTTTAGCCCAACTCAATGATACTTTGGTTTGATCAATAGGTCTGTGTTGCTGTGAAGTTATATTTATTCTCTATTTGAGTTTTCATTAGGTACAGGAAATAGAAGTTGTTTCTCTCTTTCCATTATTGTTCTCTCAGCCATGGGTTTATTCCTTCATCTCCCCTTTCTTGAATTCCTAGTTCCCTTGGGAGCTTGTCTTATGATTTAGCAGCTTGAGGGAAATAAACAAATGTCTGGACTGAGCTTGTTAACTTCTTTACTTGATGTGAAACGTACTTTACAGAAAATTTGTGATTTCTACTTTGATTATTATATTCGGTACTTTTAATATACATTAAATATTTAAGTTAGGGTTATTTTAAGCTCTTGGCAGAGTTGTATTATGGTCTAAACTTCATCAGCAAATTTAATGCTGAAATTCTTAGGCACAGTAGAAGGAAGAGTATTTCTGGAATGCAGTAGGTCATAGTACTTTGGCTTTTGTAATCTTTAGAAATTGTGTTGGTGCCTGTGTAATTTGCTCCAGATGAATTGTATACCTTAGGATATTTTTTATATATTGTGAAATAAGTTTTCTTGAGGAACTTGGTTGCAAGCCCAGCAAACTCATTCAGTTTTAATTCTTCCATCAAATCTAGGGAGACTAGGGTTTGCCTTCTAACCAAATAATTCAGTGTTCTATCATTTTTTCTCTCACCTTTCCTGTATACATTTTTTTTTTGTCTTTTCTGTTTTCATAGTCTGTCACAGTCCATTGCACTCACTTAACATCCACACATCACAGACTGTAAATCACAACTGAATTTTCCCCTCAGAGAAGCTGATGGATGACATTTTGGTTGCAGGTACTTAACTGTTAGTTAAAAATAGATGGATTAATTCTGGAATTTACAGCTATGGCACTGCTTTTTAGAAACAAAACCCCCACAAATGGTTTCTTTTGGGAGCTGATTAGTCCTGGAAGTGAACCACAGGATGGCTGAGGTTGGCAGGGACTGGGTGCAATCCTCCCTTGGCCTGCTGGCTGTCATGCAGCTCAGGGTACTGGCAGCCACCTTGGCTGCGAGGACAAGCTTGGTGACCACCAGATCCCGGGATTTGCCTGAAACTTTGCCAAGTTGTAAGGATTTTCCCATTGCCTCTGTCTAGACCTGATGTTAGAGCACACCACAGGGCTCTGCTCACTGTGGTCAACAGAAGAAGAGCAGCCCTTACACACTCAGAGGGAGGAGAGTAAAGGTTTAGGGAGTGAGGATGCATCATGCTGAACCTCTGGGGAGTGACACAGCTTGCAGAGATCTTGGAGTTCTCTAAAATCAGCTGATGTGAGCACTGCTTGCTCAGTCAGCTCCAGAAGCTCAGTCTCAGCTTCTCAGCAGATTCTTTAGGAATTGCACGGTTGGGCATGGGTAAGAGAACGAAGAGAGATGCCAAGAGGATTGGATCTGTGGAGATTGTTCCTGCTGTGGTTAGATGTGGTGGGCCAGTAAGTAATCTAAATGCATACAGAATGATACTTGGCATGGCTTGGTGACATTTGCCTCTCCTATTAAATTATTCAAGGGACATTGTTTGTACAGGTTAGCAAACCATTAACCTGAAAGCAAGCTGGTTTTTGTTAAGGTGTATCGAGCTATAAAATATTTTGTAGACATAATTGATTAATCTAAATATTTAGTTGGCTGTGTTTTGGTGTGTTTTGACAGTTAAGTTTTACATGTATTTTTTAAGTACTGTGCTATAAAAGAAATCTCACTTTCGTGAATAAATACTTCATTGATTTCCAAGTCATGCAGATTTTCTTGGCTTCTAAAAAGGAAGCATTTTTCCTTATTGCATTTTCATTGATTCTTTTAATGTCTTTATAGTTACTTTTTTTTTCCTAATACATCACACAGTACAAAGCACTTCCAACTTTAAAAGTAGCCTTGTGTTCCCTGGAAGTGCTTCTTTATGTAAATCTCTGCTAAATGTTTAGGTTGAAAAAGACCCTGTAACTGGCCCCCTGCCTGAAAAATGATGAAAACTTCATGAAAAACTATGCAGAAAATGTAAAAATGCTTTTCTTGACTACTTAAAAAATAATTTTGATTCACTGCTCTGTTTGGAGAGCACCTGTGTAGGTTGCAGCACCTCTGGTTGTTTTCAGGAGGAGCTTTTGACCTAAGTGTTGTGCATTTCCTTGCCAGTCGTTCTGCACTGGGGCTCCCAGTCAGAGTGGCCACGAGCCTTCACTTTGGGGACACCACGAGCCTACACCACTCCCACACATCTCCTCGAGCACCTTTCTTTTCCAAGTCCTGAGTCACAGCTCAGTCACCCAGGTGTTGACTTTAAAGGATGACAATCCTTTAAAACTTTAGGGTTCTCTGACTTTGGGGAGATGAGGCACAAATAAAAGGAGTGGGTATGATGGGGTGCCTGAAAGAGAAATTTAATGAGAAATAAAATAGGGATGATGCCCATAAACTGTGCACAGTACAGGGGCAAGCTCTAAAGACCAGGACTAGGGGCTGACACAACAATATATAGGGTAGGTCTGAGGGTGTGGGTTTAATCACAAACTGGGGTTAGAAATATGCAAAATACTGCAATGAATAATGACCAATCAGGGGAGAGAACCGGGAATATTCATGACTTTATACAGGGTGACTTGATTAACATGTTAACTGCCTTAAACCCTTAAGCAAGCCCTTCCAAAGGCTTGAACTTAAAGCCTGGTGCTTCAGGGGTGAAGTCTTTCTGGCCCTGGGTCCCAGCAGGGCTGACTCTCACACCCAGGACCCCTGAATACCTCTGCAGCTTTATGCTGCAGGCATCTGCTGCCCCAGCAGCAATAAATCTATTTATCTCGGAGCCTCTCCTCCCTAGGTCTTGCTGTCATAGGGCTCTTGGGGAGGCATCCTGCTGCATTTGGGATTCCTGAGCTTATCTGGTGCTGCAGGGTTAAAACTTCATGGATTTTTGTCTTGGGATCAGTAAAAGTCTGAGTAGAAAGTTTAGGAGACTTTCTCTTCTGTAGCAAAAATTCCTTTTCACCACTAGCCAGGCTTTACATATCTATCTGTGCATTCAGTTTAGCTCTGATTTCAGGTGGAGGCTTTATTCCTGTTAACCTATAATTTGCCTAAAATAATCCCTAATGCTGTCCAAATATGTGATTTTATTTAGTACTAATTAAAACATGATTAGAAGCTGATAGCTATGCTGAGAAAATGTGTATTTGTCACTTGTGGACTCAACAGAATCGCAAATCCATGTTTTTGCCACTTAGTATTGATAGCACTCTACAGACAATTTAGACATTGTGAAGCCATTCAAAACTGCTCTACTAGACTGACTTATTAAAAACATGTTATCTAATTCAACAGCTCATTGCTTTAAGCAAACCAGCTTAAAGCACTGGGTGTGGCACAGAGCTAAAAAAGAAACCCAAACCAATGAAAGATTAATTTGTTGGGCAGAGTTGGTTGTTTTATTACAAGAGATCTTTGGCAGGAAGGAAAGTCTAGCTTTTATTTTCTGTTACTCAGAATAGCAATAAGTTTGTTGCAGTTGATTTTGCTCTGCTTTGGTGAGTAGAAGATCTCTGGCTTCTGAAGGAACTGGAGAGCTTTCAAGGGTCTTGGAAAACAGATGTTGATTTGGGCTTTAATACATTCAACCTGCACCTTCCCCAGCTGTTGCACCCCTGTTGGAGGATGGAGAATAACCCATCCTTAGGAGCTGTTATGGCAGTGATGGAATTTCCCAACCTGGTGTTAATGTGATAAACAGGGATTTTCCTGGCACTAGAGCTGCACATAGCCAGTGTAATCCTCACAGGATGAATCAGAATTCAACAGGAATGTCCCCAGTAAGTGAGGAAGATTGTGCAGGTGCTGAAGAATATAAAGCAGTATCAAAATACTGAGGAAGATGGGATAGTTATTTGGATTTTGCTGGTTGCTTTGAGGTTTTTGGAGTCTGCACTAAGGATGAATTTGTGGGTTAATTTCTCCACGATTTATAAGCAATATGAGTAACTTTGACATCAAAATACCATAGTGATTTAATGTGCTGGAGGTCACAGAAGTTCTGTTCCACAGATTCAGACACTGAAGCTGTGATGTCTTCCAAAAGTGTCATAGAATCATGAGTGGACTGGGATGGAAGGGACTTTAAAACTTGTTCCAGTTCCTCTGCCATGGACAAGGACACCTTCCACTATCCCAGGTTGCTCCAAGCCTTGAACACTTCCAGGGATGGGGCAGCCACAGCTTCTCTGTGCAACCTGTGCCAGGGTCTGAGCACCCACACAGGGAAGAATTTCTTCCTAATACCTGACCTAAATCAACATTCTGTCAGTGTCAAGCCACTCCCCCGTGTCCCACCACTACATGCCCATGCAAAAGGTCCCTGTCCAGCTCTCCTGTGGCCTCTTTAGGCTCTGGGAGGCTGCAGTGTATGGTCACCCTGGAGCCTTCACTTCTCCAGGCTGAACAGCCCTGACTTTCTCAGCCCTTCCCCACAGCAGCAGTGCTCCATCCCTCTGAACACCTTTGTGGCCTCATCTTCTCTAGCTCCAGCAGGTCCATGTCCTTCCTGTGCTGGGGTCCCAGGGCTGGATGCAGCAGTGCAGCTGGGGTCTCACCAGAGCAGAGGGTCAGAATCATCTCCCTCAACCTGCTGGTCACTCTTGATGCAGCCCAGGACATGATTACTTGGGTCAGCTCCTGTGGCCTGTTTAAATTTCTCTGGACTAAAAGACTGTGAAAGAATAGGTCTCGTTTATGGAAAATAGTGGTGGCTGCTGTAGTTTGTAGTTACAAGTTTGTTTTGTGAACCTGTGCATGTACCTGTGAACAATGGACATTTTTAGTAAACTAAATCCATTTATCCACTGAGCCTCCTGGGAAGTGTGTCTGTGACCTGAGGACTGGGCTCTGTATACGCCTCACATTTATGATGTGGGTTTGTTTTGGGGATTTTTGCTTGGCTGGTTTGTTTTGAATGCTAGCTTTTCTTCCAGAAATAACTAGTTTCTCCTACATCTGCTTTTTTAAAAGTACTTTTCTTGAAACTTTCTGTGTCATTAGTAATATGTTGCTGGTTTCTTTCCCCTAAATTTACTCTCTTGAATGGCAAATGTTTGTTAAAGCTAATAATTGTCTGAATGTAAATAGAGAAACAAGAAACCATTAATCTCAGCAAAGCACATCTACATCTGTGGGCAGTACCTCTGATTAATTAGAGTATTTTGAAGTAAGTTTTCATTGTCTTCTCCATAGAAAGGTAGTTTTGTACGTACAGTCCCTTCTGGCTTCATGTTACGGGAAGGGCTTGACCACCAGTATTGAATGGCTGCTGTTCTTCCTTTGTAAACCTTCACAATTTTCTCATGGGCCGTGTGAGTTGAACACTTAGAAGCTGCTTTTACAGAATGGATAACCTGTTGTCATGAAAAATCTGATTTAAAACTATTAAATAGATGTGAATGTTGTCCATGAAAATAACAATTGGACTGGAACCTTGCCAGCATCCCTCTCACGGGGTCTGAACCAGACACTTTTGATGGAAGAAACATACAGAAGCAAAAAATCATTTTATTATGTTCTTCCAAAGTCTATTAGTGCTTTAGTGGGCTTTTTCATATTGCTTTTCTAGTAGGAGAAAGAAAATTATTACTCTCTGGAGTTATTCAGCATTGTGTTTTTGATGGGAAATAGGGGAAGTTAAAATATCATTCTTAGTCTGGAACCTACACAGACATCTGTGTTTGTACACGCTTGTATCCCTTCAAATTGTTTCTGTCTGCCTCTAAAAATACTGCCATGTGCTCTGTTTGTCTTGCAGAAATGAAATTTTCTCTAATGTCCAACATCATGAAAAATTTGATTAAATATCTTAGGATGGATTTGTCTTTCAAATGTTTGCTATCATTTTAGATTATAATGACTTGTAACATCAGGCAGAGACATCACCTTCATTGTTTGTCTCTCCTTTTCCCCCTTCTTTCCACTTCCACATCTCTCCCTTCTCTTCTGCTTCCATTTATATTGTGGTATGATAAACATATCCATGCTCATTATAGGAACTCTGATATGAACAAGTGAGTATAAATTTCCCTTTGGCTGAGATTTTGGGTTGATTAACTTAGTCATAAAGGAAGAAGGCCAAATTGCCCTCTACATTTCCTGGATGGCTGATGGGAGTGCAGTCATTATTGCCTCGTAATTATACTGCAGAAGAACATATTTTGTACTTTCTGTATGATCCTGCATTGACAGAATCAGGACTGTGCTCTTCTTGTCCTGTTTATGCCCATACCACTCACATTTTCTCAACAACAAAAAGAACAAAAAACAAAACAAAACAAAAAAAAAAATCACAAGGCTGTCTCGGTCAGTGCTGCTGACTGCAGAGATGCATGCAATTTGAATAAAAAAACGTCAGTATTGTAAATAAAATTAACCAGGAGATAACTTTTCTTGGCCAAATGTGGTTCAAAGTTGGCATCAGAAAGTGGCCCAGGGTTTCAAGACTCTGCAGTGTTAAAATTCCCTCTGTAAATCCAGTCTGCTGGTTAGCATTCCTGCCTCTCATACAAGTTCCACTCCTGACTTTTTCTCAGGGCAAATTTGGCAACTTTAATTTGTGGTGCTGAGCTGTAATAAATGTGTTCCGCAGCTTTCACTGAACGCTGATTGCTGTGCTGCTGCTCCCAGTGAGATCACGTCTGAAATATTTGGGAGTATCAGCTGGTGTTCTACATTTCCTTGCAGGCTTTTACCTTGGGCTATGCAGTTCTCTACAGATGTTAGCCCTTGGACATGTTAGATTAAAAGCATCAAGTGAAAAACGTGAGGAGCTTGGGATTTAGTGCTGATAATTCAGGAATCAGTAGGATGGTGAGGATAGCTGTGTTATTGCAGCTGCGGGTTCCCGAAGCTGATAAAGTACACACACTGAGTTTTCCTAGGGAGTTCATAATTTTGCAAAGCTTTCCTAATGGATTAGATCTGAAACCTGGACTGGGGGAATCTAGGATGTTAACAAGTCTCCCAGTTTTATATCTGACTCCTGCTCTTGCTTGGGCTAATGTAGAGTTTCACAGAATTGTGGAATGGTTTGGACTGGAAGGGACCTCGAAGATAATCTTGTTCCACCCCCTGCTGTGGGTCAGGGAGACCTTCCACTATCCCAGGTTGCTCCAAGCCCCTTCCAACCTGGCCTTGGACACTTCCAGGGATGGGGCAGCCACAGCTTCTCTGGGCAACCTGTGCCGAGCCAGGGTCTCACCACCCTCACAGGAGAGAATTTCTTCTTCACATCTAAACTAAACCCACTGTCTTTCAGTTTGAATCCATTCCCTCTTGTCCTGTCACTACTTGCCCTCGTAAAAAGTCCCCCTCCAGCTTTCTTGTAGATCATCTTTAGATTTTGGAAGGTTGATGTTTAATTTTTTGTTTTGTTTTGTTTTAAGTATTTGTCATTCCTGCATTCTAGTACATAAAGGAAATGTTAAGGCTTTTACCACCTTCCTTTCTACTTCCCAGGAAACCCTGTCATCCTCCTGAAACTTTGAGGATTGCATCAGGCAAATTTAATGGGTGTTGCTTTTTAAATATCTGCTGGAATGTATTTGCAAACCTGTGTGTCTACAGATGTACACTCTCACCCTGTGAATCATTTCTTCTCTATAAATACATCTGCATTCGTATGTAGTGTGACAACGCAGGCATGAATGAGTGTGTCCCTGCTTGTAAACACGTGTGCATCCCTGTTTCTGAAATTGAATATAAAGTCAGGATTCTCCTCTAAAAAAATAAGTTTCTCCTGAAAGTTTTGTAATTTGCCAAGGGATATGGAAGCTTAGTTGCTAATTGCCTCAAAAAGTTAATGGTCTGTGCTTGTGGGACCCTCAGTTTTCGGACCTTTTGAAATTATTGCAGCATAAGGGAAATTACCAGTGTTTTTAGAAGCTTATGTGTGTTAAAAGCATTCTGTAAAGTTGCATTAAGTAGATTATTGCACTTTTAAATATGATTTCTGCCCTTTTTAAAAATTTTTATTTCATCCCTTGAATTCAAGAAGCCTTTCTTTAGACTCAGCAACTGGTAACATTTAATTTTCTGTCATTAAATGTCTTTGGAGATGTGTTGACATTCCTGCTTTTCAGAATAGCATTTTTACTTCCTGTCATCAGCCTGTGTGTTATAAAGCACCATATTAACCTTTCTAGCACATTTAGGTGTTATACAAAAGACAATTTTTATGGAGTACTGTGATACTCATTAAAAAAGTAGTGCATATTGTGTGAACGAATTGTCTGAACACTAAAATTCAACCAAGCCAGCCATGGGTGTATATATCAATAGTTTCAGGGTACAGCACATAATTTTAAGAAACTCTGGTTTGCCTTCAGGAAAAACCCCCAAACCCAGACTCTGAACTGAATAGACAGTGTTGGCTGCCCTCGACTTCTCTCAGTTTTGTAAAGGTTTTGTGTTGGGCTGAAAGGGACAGCAAACACCTAAAGGAAGTGATGGGAGAGAAGAAGAAAGTTCACGTGCAAGACTTCTCACCAAACACTTATTCATGACAGATGGCTCTGATGTGTGAGTAGTCAGAAACAGCAAGGGAACAGGTTTAACTGAGGGCAACAAAATGTCATACACTTGGTAACCACAGAATATTCATTTGTTACAGAGCTTCGTGTGTTTTCACAGCTATTTAAAAGTACCAGAAATTGTAAAAGTGTATTCAATCTCTGCTTACTCCAAACATGTTACATAGTGTGAGTACAGACTTTACTGTGAGGAATTGTTCCAGCTTTATGGGAGTGTGTGCTGAAGTGATGGAAGGTACCTGGAGCTGGTGTATCTGCACAAAGCTTTAAAGACTGAAGTGTTTAAGTGCTGAAATCCTAGGTCAGATCCCCATAGCAGTTGTAGTGCAGCACTTTTCGTGCTGCTTTCAGCTGCAGATTCTTCGAGCAGAGGTGATGAGTTCAGATCCTGAGGCACTGGGAGCAAGCTCCACTGCTCCAGGTTTCAGAGCAGATTTGGCTGGCAGCAAGTCAGATGGAAATTGATGATGGAAATTCAGAGGAGACTTACCCTGTTGTTGTCTTTCACTCTTTATATGAGGTCTTTTAAAGTTCCTGCATTCTTAATTTGTGGCAGCCAGCTGAGAATGCTAATGGCACTATCTGATGGTGATCAGTGACTTTTTCACGTGTCCTTCTAATCATAACCCTAAAGTGATTCATAAACTCCAAACACTACACTGGCTTTTAGTTCACCAGGCAGTTAATTGTCTAATACATCTGGAGAATAAAAATCCAGCAATCAACCTTTATTCCTGTAATTGTATGACAAAAACAAAGTTAGTGACACGGGGGAAAGAGACTAGTAAAGGCACAGTGTTTGCTAGGCTACAGAAATAATTAGCAGGATTTATTTTAAACTGAAAGCATAGAGAAATATTTGGGAAACAATATGCAAAGTAGATGAATAAGGGATAAATGTGATTTTTAAAATGGATGTTCACAAGTTTTGACAAGCGAATGGTTCAGAACTCTGGTTCTTTATTCATGTCATATTGAGATAAAGTCAATCTTAAGGTGAATCCAGGCTGGATGGTGCTCTGACCAACCTGCTCTAGTAAAATTTGTCCCTACCTGTGGCAGGGGGGTTGGAACTGGATGATCTTTAAGATCCCTTCCAACCCAAGCCATTCCGTGATTCTCTGATAATCTAATTCTTACATTGAAACTGTAAGCTTACATTTTAATTTCTGTTCAGTGAGCAGAACTAGAACTTTCTGTCCAAATTCTGGTGGTTATGGTCAGGAAGAAGCCTGACATAATGCACAGCCATTATGTTTATTGACATCAAATCCTATGCTTTGTGTCACCTCGCAGTCAAAGTCATCCTATTAAACAAGTTGTTTTCAGTCCAAGAAAGCAACTTACTCTGGATTATTTCTGTTTCTAATCAGTGAAGGTCACAGGCCTCTAACTCTACTTTAGTCCTATTTCTTGATGCTGTTATGTGGTTCAGAGGCATTTGCCTGCTCCTGTTTTCTATGGGATATAATCTATCTTGTCTGAAGACATATCTACAATCACATTCTGCAGCTGAGGAGAGATTTTGCCAGGCTATCACAGATGCTGGAGAGAGCAGCTCACTGAGAAACTCAGAATGCAAAAAAACTCCTCTATGGCATACAGAAGTGGGCTCTGGATTTTGTAATAATAGGTGTGACTGCAGGCTGCACACTAAGCTTTATTTTCAGGTCCCAGGTGGTTTTGAAAGCAAATGTCAGAGCCTTATTAAATGAGTTAACATTATTGTTTGGCAGAAAAAGTCAAGTGGATTTTTTTTGTTTGTTAGGGGTGTTTTAAAGAATTTTTTTTTTCCCCCTGTGTGATTTTGCTTCTCAATCTGAACAGGTTGGCTTCCTTGTGGAAATTTTGCCCTCATTCTGTCTCAGCCTTTGTCCTGGTTGCAAGAGGAAAATGCAGTAATAGGTTTCAGAGTTTTGGTGTGATGCAGCTTAAGAGAAGCTGTCTCGGAGGCTGCTCTGCAGAGTCTGTGAAGTGATCCGACTGTCTTGTGCACACTCTTCATGGTACTGTGTCTGAATCAAAGCTTGCAATCTGGGGAGCATCGCTTTTCTTCTCAGATTGGTTCATTTTTAGGAAATACTGGGCAGTACCAAGACAATTGTAAATGCTCTCGGAGCCTTAGTCACGTCGGGGCGGCTGACACGGCGATGCTAAATCCCTCCCCACATCCTGGCTGGTTTATGGAACAGAATGCTGTGGATCTTCTTTCTACTGAGCATGCTGCACGTGGCTGCCAGCAGGAAAATAGGCTGGTTGGCTTGGTTTTTAAGAAAAGAGGAAGGAGAATGAGGGAGCTTTGTGATGCTGTTACAATGACTTCATGAAAAAAAACTTCATTTTTCGAGAAACGTACAGATATCAGATAGAAATCTGCAGATACAAATGGGGTTGAGAAAAGCCAATGAGTGAAGGCACTGTAATAAGGAATACAGTCTGAGAAAAGTAATTTTGCAGTAAAATACTGTTGGTTTATTGTATATCCATGCTGTCACTGTATTGGTGAATTGCTGCCCTCAGAATTCCTTGATTGAGACGAAGTCAGTGTTGGACACTAGACATTTGTAAAGTGGAGAGAAAAGGTGGGATATAATAATCCATATTCATGGCCATGAATATTTATGGCAGTGAATTTTGTCATTTGTAAGACAGAAGTATCTGTGCAGCATAGCTTTCATCGCTGAATGATGAATTTGATAGATTTCAATGGCTTGTTCTGGGCATGCCTGACAGGTTGGGTCTTTTTTGATTCATCAGGAAATACTGAAAAATTAAAAATTTGCAATTTTGCTCCTAGAACATCAGATCATATTGAGGTTTCAGATACAAGTTAATACACTCTCATGCAGTGAACCAGTAGTCAGATTGTTGCTTTTAAACATCTGGGATACCTAGTGCTCTTTGCTGTTGCAAATCCCTGATTTTTAGCTAAAAGGGGGGGTTTCATGGCTCCTTTCACCTACCTTTCCATGGCTAAAAACTTGTATTTTTATATTGGTGTGTATAAACATATAGCACTTAAGAACAATGAAACACTTTTATCAGATGTGGAGGACAAAAACACAGTGAAAACTGGAAAATGTGGTTGTATTTCAGTGCTAAAAGCAGTGAAAATGGAAATCCTCATGTTCCTTCAATCTCATTCCAAAGTCATTCCAAATTATGCAAATCACGTTCACTCAAATACCACTGATATTTAACTTCAGTTATAAATAGAAATATTTTCTATTTATTGAAAGATGAAAAATCCCCCATTTTTAATGAAGAATTGCAATAAACATTGTCTTCACTTAATTTTGAAGTTGCTTAAAAAGACTGGAGAGAAGTTTCCTCTTTATTTTTCTTTCTCCCCTTTAGATTTGTTTTTTGTCTTCCTTAGCAGCTCCATGTTTTTTTGTTTTCTTGTGAATATCAGCACCTAACTAAAACCTAACTTACTGTAAGACAAACCCAAGATTCCTAATTATTAAATTACTTCAGATTCAGATGCAAATTTGACCCAACATACTGTAAATAGTATGGTAAATTTGTATGTAAATCTGTCTTGTATGTAAATTTGAGTCTTAACAAATTTTTTTTGAGGAACACTTAATGTTTTTAGTTTATGAATGCTGTAAAGCAGAAGGAAGGAAGCAAATCTTGTAAAAGATGATGCAGGTATTTTGCCTTTATTTTCTTGCATGATTTTAGCCTGTGGCCTAAAGGAGTTCAATGTTTCTGGAGGCATTTGTCTCCTGGCAGAGGTGTTGGTGGATTACAGGATGTGCTAAACAAGAGCAGAACAGCTGAGGAGGAATGGAAGTGCCCAGAGTTTAAACCTGATAAAGGATGGAATAGGCCCATTGTGAAGTTAAACTTACTTTGTATTTGTCTTTAACAAGCACTGTTTATGTGTGTTTAATTAGGTAAGTTAATGACTTAGACTTCCTGATATTTAGGGTATAGAGATAGTAGTTGATAACAATTAATTTCCTAACTCCTCCCTAGTGCCAAACAATCTTCAAAGGCTTCAAAGGTTTATCAAATTTGGTGATAGGAACTTGGAATATAAGCCTCAAAATTTGAGCACTGTAAATTTATTTATTTGTTTAATCTGGGAAGAGTGGTTTTTCAGGGAAAAAAGCATAAAGAATACCACGTTTGGATGAGGAAGTCCAGGTAAGTGAACATGCCTCCAGGACATGAGGAGTAATGTTAACATGGTAGCTTAGATCCTCTGGGGGAGCTGTGTTGCAGCAATTTGTTCCTGAATTAAATCCTTAGGCTGCACCTTTAAGTTTCTTACCCGACTGATGAGTAGCAAACATGAGAAAGCAAATCCTCTGCTGCACAGACACCTTGAATAATGGATTGTGTTGTATAATGTGCCAAATAGGCTTAAACAGACGCTGAACTGGACTGAAGCTGTGGGCAAAGGTGGTCTCTGGTGTCCAGCTAACCCAGCACTTCTCCATCAGCATCTTCCAGAGGAGCTGGAAACCAGTTCAGAGTAGAAACCTGTGTGAATAATAGTCCTGGGAAATCAACAACTACCTAGGCTGCTCTCCCAATAAAACTGTCATACTAATGCTCTGCTGTTTTGGTGTAAACATTGCTTCATCCCTAGGCTTACCTTTCCAGTTAGTGTCCATCAGGGGAGAGGTGCATTTTGGAGATCCCTGCCTTCCTGACAGCCCACACATGACAAATTTGGCAGTGTTTTTCAGCTTGGTTTTGCTTGTTTTTCATACTTACTTGTGTAAAGTAATTTACGTGCCCGGCATCAGGCAGCTCCATCCACAGAGTGCTCTTGCCTGGTCTGAGCATCCTCAGTACCAAGTGGAAATTTATGAGAAGTTTGTAGCTTTTAAAATTTTTAATTCACTAAGAAAATCATTAAGTGCTCTGAATTCTCTACTCAGAATTAGTTAAATAAAATGATGCGAAGAGGTGTCCTGTCATTTTCCACATTCAGAAATGGAATAATATATTATACTTCTTTGTGCCAGTCTTTTAATGTAAGGAATATAAGATAGTAATGAAAATATATCGAAAGACTGAAAATAGTATTTCAATCAAAGACTATGAAATATTAATTTTCTTTTTTGTCAGGAATAGAATCCTCTGTGAATAGTTCGATTCTTCTTGGATTTCTCTCAGTATCAGGCTAGAAATTGGTGTTGCATCTTATTTTCTTTTCCCATAGTTTAGTATGACATAATAAATGTTTTTGTATAGTTCACTTTGTTTGCACACAAATCCAGTGTGTGGATTTTGTCCTTTTGCTCGGTGAGGGACTTCACTGGAGAGCATAACTCTCTCCTTGTGTGCTGTTTTCAATACTTGTCTCATTGTTCTTAATGGGTTATTTTTATTAAATCACTTCTTTATCACTTTTCCTAAATGAGATCTACATCCCCCTGAAGTAACTTGACGTCTTAGAATGTACTGAGCTAGACAGGAGCCACATGGATCATGAGAGTTCAGCTCCTGGCCCTGTGCAGGACATCCCAGCAATCCCACCCCGCGCCTCAGAGCTTTTTCTAAATGCTTCTTGAGCTCTGCCAGGCTGGGTCTGTGACTACTTTTACCATCTTTTTAGCCTTGTCTTGCACTTTACTTTATTTGGAGTTGAAATGGGTTTATTATTTTTTTTTTTTTTTAAGCAGCGTATTTGACCTGAAAAGCCTGGCTTTGGTGCTGGAAAAGTGTTGGGGAAAAAAGGTTTTGTTTTCAAAGATTTTGGGAGATCTGTTTTTTCTTTGCTTTGAACTGAGCAGACCCTCAGAATAATCTTGTCTCTCGCCTCCCAACAACAACAAAAGAATGTATCCTCAATATTTTCTGGTCCCTTGAGGTACCTGCTATTACCAGGGTAATAGCCCTCCCTGCAGCACTAGAGTGCAAGGTCTGCACATCTCTGAGCTCAGCTGCCAAGTAGAGTTATATGTCCTCAAGTGCAGAAATTGAAGTTGAAATAAAGAATTAGATTGTCTCAGACAAGAGTGCAATCAGTGGTGAGAAACCGGGACTATAACTTTCTTAACATAGCTCTCGTGATTTATGTTGGAAGGGAGGTGGATTTAAGAGAACATGCTGACATGCAGCACTGGTGTTTAGCAGCAGGCGTGGGCTGATCCTCACTTTGCAGTTTCCAGCTTCTCTGAGCTGGTCTGTTCCACCACATGTCTGTCTTCTTCCTCCCAAGCACTACCACGAGCCTCTTGGTGACCACCCCTCCTGAGAACACCTCAGATGTACCAGAAGTAGTGTCATAGACTTAACAATGCTGTCAAAGTCCTTTATGAGAGGATTTCTTCAGGCTGCATATTGCTGATGATTCCTGCAGTTTAATACACATCATGCAGAAACTTGTTCTTAAGATGCTCAGAGTCTCCCTTATCAAAAATAGACTGAAGGGAAGAAGGTATTGAGGGAGACAGGACAACCTGTCAGCAGTCTCTTAACATATCTGGTGGGAAGTTCTAATTTACCATCAAAGTGGCAGCGACTCGCTTGGTGTGAAGTGCCAAGGAGACAGATGGCAATGTTGAAATACTCTCTGTTGTGCCTATCATCAGGTCTAGTAAAAAGAAAACTCAGGAGTAACAACATGTTGGAGAAGAGTAAATAATACTTGCTACCACTTTTTTATAGGGAGTGAGGTTGTTTGTTGCAAGTTGCTGATGTAAAGCTGATCTGGATTCTTTAATATGGATGGAGAAGAAATATTAGGTAGAAAGACAGGTTCATATTAATGTCTTACTACCTTGGAGCAGATAAATTAAAATTTCATTCCTGTAGAAAAATATTAACTTTAATATTTAATTTATTATTAATATTAATATTGTTTAAATTCAGTGGAAGCAAGGAGGTAAGTAAGACCCAGAGTGCTAGTGGGGATGACTTTGCTTTGGCATTGGGTGCCTGCCTCTCTGGCTTTGCTTTTTGTCACGTCTGGCTGATGCTCTGCTTGTACTGTTATATTGGGCCCTAGAGGCAGCAGCCCCTGGTTTATCCCAAGAGGCTTTATAAAAGTAACATGGACACATGTGAAGTGTTAATTGCTCTATCACCCTTACCTCAGTGGGAAGATGAGGCTTTGCTTGAGAGGAAATATTTGCTTAAGTTTTTCCCTTAGAACAGGGACCTAAAAATCAGGATTGAGTTCTGTGCTGTCCCTTCTGGCTCAGTCCATGGATCTGGGCATGTCCCTTTGGACCTCTCTTTTTCAGTATGTGGAATAGTGGTGCAGTGGTACCAGGAGTAACAGCATCAACTGCAGTCATTTTTTCACTGCCCTGATGCACTTGGGTATTTATTTGTAGGTGGCATCAAGTTCCTAAAAGCTGCTATTTGGAGAACGTGGACACTCCTCTACTTCCTCCAGCTCTTTTTCTAGCTGCTCAGTAGCAGCTTTCTGCTCTGAGTCTTAAAGGTTGATTTCTAACACAGAAGGAAGCAGAAAAGTAGGGATTAACTTGTAGTTTTATATAAGTAATTATATATTTTATAAATATATATATATATATAATATATATTATATATATTATTTCTTTCTTATTGTTGCAAGTTGTCGTAAAAAAAAAGTACTCTCAATCTTTGCAGGACTAGCTTCTCTCTGGATAGACAGGCAAAACAAGAATAATATAAGTTACTTGTAATGATGTAATGAGCTTTAAAGGACACACATCTTAAATAATTATATATGTTAATGCTGATGTTTCTGGTGGCAAGCTGATTTGGTATCTGCATTTCTTTGTCTGGTTTCCAGTCAGGGCAGTGATTCCAGCTGGACTTTTGAAACCAGAAGGAAAAGGCCCTGTTAGACCCAAAGACTGTCTTTTCCTCTCTGTCCTAATTTCTTCCTGTGCAAAGATACAGAGAGCTACCACTATTTAATTTCAAGTGTTATTAGATTCCAAGCATATTCTTAATGTAACATTTTGTATGACCTATTTTCCCTTCTTCCACAGAAGTATTTTTGCCTATAGTCTTGGTCTGTTACACACATTCCAATAAAAATTTAATCTTGTTTTAGGCTGGGTTTTGGGAGGGAGCAAGAAACAGTCCATGAATGTATGCTTGACCCTTAGGAGGGATCTTTGGTTACATTTCCAGCTTCAGTAGATGTTAGGGCTCGGTATCTAAGGACTGTAGAGAATCTGACCTGTAACATATTCTGCAAATTAATTTTAGTCTTTCCTTATGGCTTCTTTTAGAGTTACTGAAGATTCACAGGTTGCCTTGTAGGCAGCAGCAGGAGAAAAGCTCCCCTTCCCTGTAAATGTGAAATGTAAAATGCTCCCTGAAAATGAATAGTTTATGGTGTTCCTGGCAAAACACATGCAGTCCCTCAAGATTTCTTTGTTCTCTCCCATCCAAAACAGAAGGAAATGCACTGGACAGATAAAAATGGGAGGCATATAGGATGGGTTAGGTTGTTTGAAATTAAAGGCTGGAAGGGGAAAACAAAAGTAAATAAGACAGACTTAAATTATACTTGAAGAGCAAAGACTTATGTTTTTCCTTTAAGAAGTGCAGATGTACTAGCAATTCCTATCCCAAGGACATGTATTCCTTGTTAATGATACCAGGCAGATGAAGTGCAGCTAAATGCTTCCCTATTTAGTTTAGTATGTTTTCTATAACCAGGCAAGTAGGACAGAGATGTTCTGCATTATAACAAGCACGTCATTAAAATGACAGATGACCATAAAATTAAATCTTTCTGTTCCATGGGGTATTTTTGAATGTTAAGTGAAAGCATCTGCAACTGATTATTTTGTCATTATTAAGCTCAAGCAGTCCAGAACTTTGAGTTTTTAAATGCAAGTTCATCTCTTACATCGTGTATTTGAGATGAAGTAATTAAATAAAAAGATTCAATCTATTTTTAATAACATAGACTTATCTCACTGATTGATTGTGATTACAGTCTGGGTTGAGATCTTCCTATGCATGTATTGTTTTAATCTAGAGGTCTGTCTGGCAGTCTCATGAGTTCAGTTTACATGGAAGTGTGTTATCACCTATTTTTTCATTTCTAAGCCTGTCTAAGAGCAGCAGATACAGAGGTACAGGAGAATGCATTTGGCCATTACATGTGGGACAGAAAGAAATATTGGGAGATGAGGAGACTGATCTAACACTGAATGAATCTTCCTATAAACTTGCAAGTCTTCTATTTGCCAAGTGCCTCTAAATTGTGTGAACTTAGCAGCTCCCAAGATGGCATATTGCCTGAATTACATGTGTAAATGGAAAGTTAGAAGCCCTGCTCTCAGACTAGTTTGGTGCATGATAACTAGTGTCCAAAGAAGAGTTTCTCTTGAAAGCCACTTTTTTTATAAATAGCACTAGCTGTACTGCCTCATCACATCTCACAATGCCTGGCACACAGCAGGCACCCAGATTTACCTGGGTTTGTGAAGCAAGCCACAGGCAGGCTTCATTCTAAATCCATAACTGGTGACTTCCAGATTTCTCTGTTCCTCGATTTTAACTAGTACTTACCGACTCTAATTGGAACCTAGAAGAGCCTGAAACGGAGTATTAAACCCAAAATTTATTCAAGTCATGGGGATTGTGTATATGGAAACTTGAGTTTTCACTAAAGCTAAAATTTTGTAAATGTAACAGGCCTGCATTTAGAAAGCAGCTTGCTTTTTTTCCCCTCCTAATGGCCAATTGCATATAACAATAACATTAGTCAGTAGTAATGTCCTTGAGCATTTAATTTCTCTTTACCATTGTAAATGATACTCATCTAATGTGAACACAAACCTGAAGATGGGTTTTCCACCTGAGAGGCTGTATTTTGTGTGGAAAATGTGGTACAGGGTATTTATTATGCGCTGCTAATAAATTTTAATATCTTGTCCTCTGTGTACTACTCTGTATAATATAAATATATGTTTCTAGGAAGAAGAAGTCAAAAGTGATGGACCCAAGGAAATGGTAGGTCCAGAGAGCCATTCACTGCTCTAGTATTAATAGGATATTAAACTATTTCAGTTGACTGGGTAGAACTTGCAGTTAAAAAAGTCCAGGTTAATCATATTTTTTTTCCTCTGAGTTAAATATAAAACAATTTTTCTTCCAAGTGCCTACAAAGGCAAAAAAAAAGATGAACAAAAGAAACCATCAAACCCCTGGAGTGACAGTATAAAATAGGCAGTGCTTTCTGACCTGCTGACCATTTGCTGCTTTATTTACTAGGGCCTATTTGCTATTAAAAAAAATAAATCTAAAACAGATCAGCAAATTGTCCTGCAACCTCAGATAATCTGTACAACTGAAGGCTACAATTTTAATATTTTACAGCCTTCTTAAAGACATTGTACCTGCAAAACCCACAGCTATAGCAATCAATTGATTGCTAAAAGTTATTATCCCCCTAGGATGCTTTCCTTTTCATATGCGCTAGAACATTAAATTTAAAAATTAGACCTGCTGTGAAACTAACAACAGTCTTCAACTGAAAAATGTCAATCCACTTCAAACAATTTCAAGAAGATCCTATTTTGCCCTTCACTTACCAAAAAAGAAAAGGAAAAAAAAATAAAATTGAGTCTGAAGGGGCTGTGCAGCGCATCCTCACCAGAGGCCAAATCCCGCCTGACTGTGTGTGATGGAGACCTTGAGCGTGGCCTTGCCCCTGTGCTGCTTTGCTGCAGCTTCTCAGGGAAGGCTGGAAGGTGACAGTGGGACATTGCCCAGCTCCTCTTGGGAAGGTGACTGGAGCTGAAGGACTTGGTGAAGAGAGCTCCCCACTGAGCATCTTCCTTTCCTCATCCTGCCTGACAGTTTACATCTTTGGTGAGACTGAGCTGCTGGGTTTTTCTCAGACCTTCTGCCAGCCAGCACAGGATCAAAAATCATGTGCTGTGTGTCAGAAAATTCTTAGTAACTCTTACAGGTTCTGGGATGTCAGCACCTGTGCCCAGTGCTCTGGAAACTCTCTCAAAGAAGCTGCAAACATTCAGGCTGCCTTAGAGGTACAGCTCTCCAAGAGGGTGAAGAAACAAAGAACTTCACCTGGAATGTCTCTGAGCTGAAGGATGTGTTTTGGAGCAGTATAATGGAAAAGGCAGTTGCTAATTAATGAAGGATATTTGTGTGGGTCAGTGGAAAATCAAAAGGTGTTGCTTCAAATTTTGCTGTACCTTCTCCCAGGTTAGCAGAGATGCAATAGATAGTAAAAGAAAGCTCATGCTAAAAGCTTTTAAAGTTTGTATTTTGCCAAGCCTACTTTTGCATGGTATTTTCTTTTCCTTGCAGTGTTATGCCAGTTCTGATTTTGTGCCCTTTCATATTTCACAGTCATTTTATGAATTGCCCTCATCTGCTGCTTAGTTTCAATTGCAGTTGCCATTCTGGTGTCTTGCTAAGAGTTTCCAAATTGCTGTATCAGCTCTCAAAATACTGGACAATCACTAGTCTGATTGAAAAAGGAATTGGAGCATTATTCACCACATTATTTGGGAAAAGAGGAGCTCCACAGCGTGCATTGAGGCAGATCCAGCTCTGCCTCCTGCAGAAGCCACAGAGCTGCATTTTGCAAGACCATAATAGGTTGTTTATGCTCATTAACTTCAATATTTTGTGCCATTCAGAATAAATCCAAAATCGTTTGAGTTCAAAGTGGAACTGAGATAATTATTATTATTATCATCTATAAGAATTCGAATCAGATTTTCCTTACATTTGGAAGTGTGACTTAGTTCTGGTTGCTCCTCAGCAACATATAAAATTGGCCAAAATTAACTCAGAAACATGCTTGAAAGGAAAAAAAAGTCATGTTACAGGCAGTGGGTTAGATTAATCTCAATTAGCTTCAGGCATCTACAGAGTGAGGAAGATTTTGGCTCCATTTCACAAGCTCTCAGTGGAAAGTGCTGCCCTCCCATTTTAACCATCTCCAGTAAAAAGGGACCAATGCAGACCACTGCTACCTTCTAATTTTTCATTAACTGCAGAGGAAGGCTCTGAAATGTGAAGGATGAAAACCTTGGCTGAAAACCCTGATGCAGGAGCTTTCTAATAGGACAGCATTCACCTAGAGGAATATAAAAGTTTCCAGTAACTATGAAAATCAAACGTGTTTGCAGTAGCAACTTTGCCAGACAGAAAACTGGTTTAGAAAGCAAGGCACATGCACAAAACTCGGTATTTGCAGGATGCCAGGCTCTAGCAGTAAAGGGGGAAGCTGCCTTCCTTGGAAATGGGCTTCTTACGAGGTTTGTCATCTTTCCTGCTGACTGTCACTCCTAATTTCCACACTGAGCTGTATTCAATCAGACCATACAGCAAGTACATGGAAGTGTAACAGCTAAATCCTGTGAGAGTTTTCTGCATGGGAGCAGTGAAGGAGGAGAGGTTTAAATAGCAGCACTGTGGAAAAGGGAAATGTGAGGCAAAGTTGTTTATGAATATGGAAGGAACAGCTAGGTTGAAAATAATTTTTCAAAATAAAACATTGCAAAAATTAAGTATGATTGAGAATCATTAACAATAATTTTCTTTTTTCAGAGTGAACAGGTAATATATATATATATATATAGATATATATGTATGTATTTTATTTTTAATCTTTTTTTTTTATTTTGTCTAATCTTTTATTTGATGCTAAGCTTAAGATAAATGATGTGTGGTATAGTGCAGTTCTGTCAATGCTGAAGTCAATGTCACCCCATTTTCATACTGGTTTCTTTGAATGATCAGTGTCACCTTGGCATTTAACTGAGATTCAGATTTTATTAATTTATTTTTAATCGTATTTAGTTTGAAAAGTCCAAATAAATGAGGAATTGTTGTGTTTTTTTAACCAGCAGTGCAATTTATCAGCCGTGTTTGTGGAAGTTTATGAAGGCTCATGTCTCTCCAGATTGGAGAAAGAATTCTGTGGGTCTTAGGAGCTCAATTACTGTCATGTATTTCTTTCTGAGTCCCAGGTGATGCACACTATATTTGTGTGAGAAAAAAAAAGGAAAAGCTCTTCAGGTTTGCTGCAGCTCATCATTTTGAGTGAGAGTTTTTCGTGATGATGTATGAAAGACATCTGTCATGTGCTGTTATTCATTGCTCATGGGTAATAACAGCAGTACTTTGTATATGTGTAACTGTTTTGATTTAAACTCTCCCAAGTGCTTTATATAATAGACAAATACAAAAAACCTGTCAAGACTTCTGTGACAGCACAATGTTCAGTCTCTAGAAATGGCCACATGCAGTTGCTGAAGCCTAACCTCTAATCCATTCCAGCTCAGATGCTGCCCAAGCTGGTTCATGACAATTTTCAAACCTTTTTCTTTTATACTAATTTTTTCTAATCTTCCTTCCAGCATTTTTAGCATCCACTACATCCTGTAGCAGTAAGTTCATGGTTTAACTACAGTCTGGGGGAACTCCTTCTCCTTTTTTTTTCATCCTAAACTGGTCTAGTGCTAATGTCATTAACTGATGAGTGGTTCCCGTGTTAGAATAATGAGTAACTGCTCCCAGCCATCCCTCCTCTCCACATTATTCATGTTTTTAAAACAATTTCTCCCTGATTAGAATTGGATTGGCTACACAGATATATGGGATTTACCGTACCTTAAAGCCTTGTTCCATTTTTGTAATGTATATAATAATACACATTTTCTATCCGGGGAAACCCTTAAGGCTGGATTTTCTTTATTTCAGCTGAGTAGTTTTCATTCTGCCTCTGCTAAGTAAGCTGCTGTTTACATGAGCACAAGCAGCAGGTAAAGTGGAAAGGAACAAGGTGTACATGTGGCTTTTATGCTTGTACAGACCCTCTCAAGATCGGGGAATAAAGAGCTACAAATAATTTACGGCTGAAAAGGCAAAAGTAAGAACATTTGCAATAAATACTAATTTTTAGCTTGATGTTCCTTTCATGTGAAAATAGCAGAACTTAAGGTATCTGCAAAATGTATTGAGTCCAGAACAGAAAGAAATCCTTCAAATACGTCTGTATAGCTCGGAGGCCAGATAGACTGTGCAGTTAAATAATGATTGGATTTAATTTATTTACAGGGGATAAACAAGTGTATTTATGCAATGTCTGTAATGAAAATCTTGCCTGTTTATGAATTAGTGTTGGCTGGGTTTTTTTCATTTTTTGTTGTGTGTGTTTTTTTTGTCTTGTTTTAGTTTTTTTCTTCACATGATATGTGTAGGATCTGCCATCCAGAGTTAGGGTGATTTTCTTTCTTCTTTGCTGTTTTAAAAAACAGTTTCTCAAACTGTAAAGTAAGTCTTGTATTATGCAAATAAATGACTATTGAAAAGGAAAATGCACCCTTAGGTAGCATTCAAAAAAGCAATATAATAAGAAAAAGTGTTTTTGCAATGCCTTGAAGGCCAAGTCTCTCTATATGTTAATAATAAATGCCCCAACTTCCCAGGCATACTATTTTTATAATATAGTTTTCCTGCCTTAGGTTTTATCTAAATAAATTATGCTCACTATATGCTAAAATTGGAATAGTTTTGTAACACCATGATTGAATCTGTGATAATTTACAGCGTGTCATAGCTTTTCTCTGAAGCATGAGAATCGCTTTATCTGTGGTTGTCTGTGGCCTAATGGGATTAACATTGTTTTTTCCAAGTGTGTGCCCTTGTGATCTTCACACAGTGTGGACTTTTGTGGTGTCAAAATGGTTATTCCAGCACTTTGGAATACCAGGCAAAAGCTTGGAGGGGCTGTGCTGGTAACAAGAGAGGGGAGCAGTGTTCTTTTCCTAATGTCCCAATAATTTTTTTCCTACTGCACACTGGAATTCATTAATATCAGAATAATTCTTGTGCAGGTTCTATTCTTTTTGTTTGCAGGGAAAATTTGGAATTGGTGGCATGAAGCCACCTATAGCACCATAGCACAGACCTTTTTGCAAGTCACCAGAAGGACATTTGGATTCATTAATGCAGGTTGCCTTTGGAGCTGGTTTTGTACTCCCTTTTTCCTGGTCCTTTAATCCAGCTGAGCATGGGTGATGTTTCCTGCCCTGACTTAGCACACTGTGTTTAGCTGGGTTTTTTTTTATGAAAAAGCCAAAATTGTGTTAGTTGTTGCTTTCATGGTGTTTTCATAACTTCTACAATACCATGATTTAAAAAAAAAAAAATAATGAAATCCTGCATGGCTCTTTCACAGTTCTAAATAAAGTTGCTGTCCTGGTTCAGAACAGCAAATTTTGGGAAGAAAATCTGGGAAGAAAACAAGCATCATAAAATCATTCTTGGACAGCTATAGAAAATTAAAAAAAAAGAACCAAGTAAATCTTGTAACAAGAAAAACAAGAAAGGTGTAAAAGACCTTCCCTTTTTAAAAATACCATGAGGTAGAATCTTACTGGCAGTATCAGAAATAATGAAGGTGATATGGAAAGGTGCAGTGTTTCCCATGGAGCAGTTGGTGAGAAGTACAAAATCCTAGCAGGAATTGCTAATGTGATAAATATTGTTGGGTGGTGACCTGTTTTCAGCATTGTATTTATGATATTCCTCCTCCTCATCTATCTTGCCTGGCTTGTCATATTAAAAATTGATAACTGAGGCTTTCCTGAACTTCTGTCTTCCCCAGACCCTCAATGTAGTGAGGTTGTTCTGTCTTTATCCCACCCTAATGAGAATTACTCATTTCAGAAAATCCACTGTAGAACTGGAAAAGAACTTTGAAAGCAGCACCCAACTGGCCTCCTGTCCTGTGAAAACATTAATTTAGGGCAAAACCAAGATCCTGAAAAACAACATTAATCAATACATCAAAGAAGGTGAAAAGAAGGAATGCTTTGTCTTTGTGCAAATGTTAAGTGCCTGCAATAAATAAGAAGTAATGAAATCCCTAATTTATAATACATTTGAACAGGTTGCTAATAATCTAGCCTAATGGGAAAATTCAAGTGATTGAAAGGCTGAAAACATATTTATGTGGGGAGGGAAGAAGAGGAGAAGTGATGGCTTAAATATGTGATATCTTTATGAAGTAACTCTCTGGAATGATTCACAGCTAGGTGATGTGGAAAATGGGGATCTAACTCACCATGTGCAGAAGGCCAGTTCCTCCTGTAAGGTTTAGGAAGAAAAATCACTATTATGAGAAACTTTAATTTCTATGATGTTACTGGAATCATGCTGCCTTCTAACTATTGTTTGTGTTTCTTAAAAAAGAAAATTTTATATATATATATATATATATATATGTATATATATATATAATGTACATAAATTTAAATTATTAATCTCCTTCTATGAAATCAGATTTTTAGAGAGTTCTGTGATAGGCCTTGTTTTCACAGATAAAGACAAAATTAGTGGTTGAAGTACCAAAGGGAGTAATTAACCAAAGTACAAAAGAACATGCATTAGCTGAACTGTGAGCTGCAAGAATGAATTTAGAAAATCTGTGTGATGTGCATAGATATGTCCATGTGCTCAGGGCACTGAAGGGGCTGCCTTTGAGAACAACTGGGGCACTTAAATAGAGAACTCACTGAAAGCAAGGTATAAAAACAATAAACCAGACACAAAAAGCCAAGGGTTAATTAATGCTAATAAGTAAGAATCAGAATCCAGGAATTGCAGAAAGCTACTGAGGAATGTGTGTGTGTGCAAACATGCACATACACATGTATCTATAGTACACATGTATATGCATTATCTACATCAAATATATTATATATGTATAGAAATATACCTCTAAATAAATCAATGGTGAGGTAGGATCAATGTTGTAAACTCTTCTCTTTTCATTTGTACCAGAATTTTATATATAAAATAATAATAATAATATATATAGATAAAACAAATTAATTGTAACTTTAAAGTATGGTCACTTAATTAGTAATAAAAATGGAAAGTGTTTGAATAATGCCATAGGAATGAAAAATAGAAGAGTTTGAGAAGATAATGCAGAAATGTCAGAACTTCTGGGTAACTATTGGTGTTCTGTACTTGGAAAAGGCAGCAGAAGAGCATGACAAGGTCTCATTACAATTTTAACTAAGGATTCTTAATAATGGATAGTAATACTGGGAATTTTGCAATCAACAGATTTGAATTGAGAGTTTCTGAGAGTTAGAAAAAATCTGTTTGAATCATGCTCTTGAGTCAATTCTGTTGATTCTTTCTTTTTTTTTGTAGAGTGTTGAGGAAGTTCCAGATGATGGGAAGAAATCTAGTGTTGTGCCAATTAAAGGGTAAATGGAAAGACTCAGATAATTATAAGTCTATCAGCCTGACATTGATCTCAGGCAAAATAATGGAATGGTTTCTAAAGGACTCAATTAATAAAGAATTAAACAAGGGAAATATAGTTACTGCTAATCAGCCTGGGTTTATGGAAAACAGACCTTGTCAAATTTGCTTGGTATGGTATTACAAATTTGGCTGATGTAATAAAATTCTGTAGGGTACTGACTGGACACAAAGTATTGATGAAAACCTGTAAAAGCCACGTGCTTATTTAGCAGTATAGAAGGAAAATGGGTAAATTCAGAGCTTTATGGTTAACAGCATAGGAACTGTTTTTTTGTGTCTCGCATTGAAGGGCGATGTAACTTGGAAACAGACAGGGGTTTATTTTCTGTTGAGCCAGATACTGTACTTAGCACTCAGCTCTGTCTCCCTGGAGCATGATGTATCCCACTATTCTTCTAAAAGTAATGAGCACAATCAATTACTGGTAAAAGTCTTTCTGGATCAGATGTTGAACTGTGAGCAGTGTGTTTGGATGCTGTCTGATAGCAAGATTGCAGGTCAGAAGCACAGGTGAGGACTAAAGGGATGTGAGGATGGTAGGTGACAACAAAATCATCTTTCTATTCTTTTCTCATTTTATGTTTCTCTTCAATTGACCAGCTGGGTCCTTTTGTTGATTTCTTTGAGGCTGCCTGTTAATATACATGTACAGCACCCAGCAGGGTCAAGTGCTCTGTGGTACTTCCTAGAAATGGGAACTGTGATGAAGTATTTCTCTTCTGGCAGCCTCTACTGTTAGAAAAAAAAATACAGAAAGGCTAAAAGAGAACTATTTGTTGTTAGCCTATATGGAGATGAAATTTAACAACCGTTTTTACTGAGTTCTACTACAATTTTTTCAATCTCTTCTTAGATAAATCACTGGCTTTGCTTCCCAAGAGTTGGTTCATTAAAAGTAGATCAGAGTATTTTCTTTCATATTGGTTGTTTGTTAGAGCTTCCTGGAAACATTAATTTCTGTTCTTATGAGAATTCAGATCTTGAAGATAGAGCAGAGAACAGAAGGAAACATTCCAGATTTCTATCAGCTGTGACTGATGAAGAGTTGCTGAGCAAAGCTGCAGGAAATTTCCATACATTTGTCTTGCCCACAGGTTTCATGGGAAGTCTGACTGTATTCCTGGAGAACTTTCATGGGAGTGAGGAGAGGTTCTCCATTAGACAAATCACCTCAAGACCACTTTAGACAGCACATTTCTCATCGTGATGTCAGTTGGGTTTTATTAATACTTCATGCAGAAGTGGAGAACACGGGAATTTTTGAAGATGGGTCAGCTCTTAACGAGCTGTAAATAGGGCTTATCTAAACACACTGTAGTTGCTTGAATAATGAATTTTGAATAATTGACTTCACTTCGTGTTTCTTTTAAATTTTTTTTTTTTCATTTATAAACAATTGACACGCAAATTCTTAAGTCTAAGTAAATAAACATTACATGGTAGAATTCATCTAGGGGAAATAATTTATCCTGAAGTCGTTATTTTACAATATTCTGTGGGCATATACATTTGTAAAAAATTCGTGCATGGAAAAGATCTGGATACCCCTGTGGAGATTCATGAAGTTTAAACCATTTTTATTATAACTTCATGAATTTCTTCCAGAACAAAGGAGCGAAAGAACTACAAAAAGGTGGTACACTTCTATTAAAAACATGGTAATTCTCTAGTTAAGATGAACAAAAGTACATTAGATTTTAAATTTCTGCAAATTTTAACATTTAGGTACTGCAGGAATTACTGTGAAAACTCCAACTTTAAATGTGTAGCTTGATACCATTGCTCATTTCTGTAGACGTATTAATTACGTTTTTAGTCCCGATTTCTCTGAAAGGCTTTTGCTAACAGGTTTTGAATCCATTTTAATAAGGTGTGCAAGGTGAGAAAAGTCTGAAAGTAATTTTGGATGTGAAAAGATTTTTGTGTAATTTTTTATTAGAGGCAGGAGGTACAGAGGAGTGTGTTCCCTCGCCCATAAATAATGAGGGCTCCTCCTCTCCCCCACAAATTACAACAATTAAGGGTTTTGTAAAATTGTTCAGATGCAGCAATGGATGAGCAGCCATTGAAACTGAAGGACATGACAGCTAAAACTGAGAGAAGAACTTGAAGCCATGGGTAATTCAGTATGACAGAATACCAGAATACCTCTGAGGCCACGAGCATGATGAAAGAAAAATCAGCGTCTCTGCCTTTAGATCTGCAATTAGAGGAGATGGAATGTGAAAATGGGAGTAGCCTCCCCCCACCCCCACCATTTCTTTAAATAAATTTAAAAATAAAAAAATGTAGATAGGAGGAAAAAGAAAATGTCTTAGAAAATGGTTATTTTTTTTCCAGCATCTTTCATGAAATGGTTTTAATGACCTGGAAAAGATCTTTTAGTACTGGTGACCAGATGTTAAATGAAAGATATCGTTGGTCTGTCCTGATGTGTTTGTTCTTCTCTCCCTTAATTTATTTGGGAGATAAGTAGAGAATTTTCAGAAAATGTATAAAACACACAGAATTTGCAATTACAATGAAGAAAAATTTGCATTTAACTTTGCAGTTTATGGTAATAAACTCGTCAATGCCAGTGTCGATTATTGACTTGTAAAGTAGATAAAATATATGTGCAGCTTTTAGAGTGCTGCTAAAACCTTGGTCATGCAAAAAAAAGAAAAAAAAAAATCTGTGAATGAATCTCCAAATAAATAAAGACAGTTTAAAAATTCCAAGTTTTATGTAATTGCAGTACCATGTTAATCTGGTCAAACTCAGGTGCAATCCTAAATGTAATACATATTTTTCTGGGTTTCACTTATGGAAAATTTGTCAGCCCAGTAGGGAGATAATTTTACAAGACAGTGTGAATAAAAATAATGTATAGTTTTCCCAAAAATTGTTTCCAGAAATAAATATATCAGAGGTATCGGCATGTTCATGCAAAGAAAGGCATCAGCTTTTGTCAAAACAATGTAATGTTCTAAGTTGATTTAGTGATGGTTATAATCAGCAGTAAATTATAATCATGCTAAATGATCAGATTTGGTATGTGTAAGTGCAACACAGAGCAAAAGATATTGCAGGTGTTTGTAAAGTGAATAAAGTACTCTGATAGATTAAAAATGCAATGCTCAAAGTTTGAAGTGTAATTTTTTTCTCTCTCTTTTATTTTAGTATATTTTTAATAGCTGTCTGGATTTTTTATTTTTTTTTTTGCAAGAGACAAACCTGGCATTATAATTTGGGGATCTGTTTCAGTAGAGTGTAGTGATTATGTGTGCGTGTGTGTGTGTCTGGAAACTGTGGGAATAAGGGATCATACTGGTTTAGGAATCAAAATACAGAATTATGCTCTTAATGTTAGAGACATGGGAGAGAGGAGTTAGAAGCATTGCTGAAGGCAATTATCTAGAGACTTGCTAAACTTAGTGAACTGTTCATATTAAATATACTAATTCCCTAGGCATTCATTCAGCTCAGGGAAGTTTCCTAGGTTTCTCTCCATTAATACTGTTAAGAGGAAAGGCAGGGAAGCCCGGTCAGTTCGGGAGGCTAATCGGAACATAACGAAGAGAGCGGAAAAGATACCTTCATTTTCTGTTTGTAGAGGATTGAAGACCTTTCTTCTTTCAACTTCTGCATGAGGGAAGGAAGAGAACTTTCCAAAAAACACAAGATGAGACCCCCAGTGCTGAATAATGCTGCACTGTGGTGACTGGATGTGCAATGATCCTTATCCAAGGGCTCTTTTGCTTTTGCGTGCTGTCTCCTCTTCCTTTTAAGCAATGCCATCCTCTCTCTTGGCGTTCTCCTGCTCACAGTTTTTTTTATTTTTTGATTCTTCTTTTTGATTGTCTATTCCTATTTGCCTGTTCTCTCTTTTATTTCATTCTGCCTGAGCATTTAGAAACTAAATGGGTGTTTGCCATCTTAGTGTCTCTCCTTTTATTGCTGCGTGGATTGCTTTGGTTTTGGCTGGGCTGGTTTCTCCCCACTCTACTCACACATCTGGAGGAAAGAAAGGGCTTCCCAGAGAGTTTCTGGGAGTGTTGCTTTGAGTTTTCTACCCTATAAATGGTTGAAATGGGGTCTGCCTGAGCAGTGTTATTTTTATTCTGGTCCCAGCTGTGGTCTGTAGCTCTTACAGGAGAGACTCTGCAGTGCCCACCTCAAAGGCATGTGCCCAGAGCAGACCTCCACAGCAATGCTGCTTTATAAAGGAACTTGTGAGTTGTGAGATAACTGCAGTTTCAAAGATGTAATGAAATAGGCTGCATTTGTTCTGTGGATAGGTTTTTCTTCCTGCAGAGTGCTGAAACCCTGAAAGCATAGCTGTTGGTCTAGGCCTGCCTTGTCTGCAAGTGTCTCATGTAAAATAGCTCAGCTAGGACTATGTATGAAAATACACATTATGGGTGAGCCTGTTCAAACCTTTAAGAAAAGTGACAGATGAAAAATTACATATTTCCTCTCAACTGTTTCCTGGCATTTAGATTTATTTGGCTGATGCTACTTGCCTTTATCCATGTTGTCCTAGTGCCTAGGAGCCAAAGAGGTTTGATTTGTGCTGGCAAAAACAGTATATGAAGAGTAGGTGAAGCTGAGGAAGGGAACACAGACTTTAACTCCTCATCAGTGCAAGAGACTTCTGCTTTTTTTTTTTTTTTTCCTAAAATATCATCTGCTTGTGCTACCTCAAACACAGTCTTTCCAAAGGCAGAAAATGTTATTCCCAAACTTCAGAACTTAAATTCATTTATTAATGTTGATTCTGACTCATATTCTGGTTTAGCTAGTTTCAGTTATATACACTTTTTGGGGTCAGCAAGCAACACTAAAGAAATATGGGTGTGATTCAGTGAAATCACACTGGACAATGCTGGACACCAGTTTAAACATCCTTTATGTTCTTTATGAAGATATTGAGGTTTTGTTAAAAGAAAGCATGTTATGAAAGCATGTTAGAGGCTAGAAGGCAAGATTTGGTAAAAAAAAGGTTTTTTTTTTCCTGCAAAGCATAAACACAGTGTAATCTAGGATTCATAAAATCCTTGGAATTTTACTTCAAAGTATAGTTAAGCCTTTGATGCAACTCTCACCTTAAAAGTTAGAAGCTGAAATTGTCATCTAGATTCTGTATCTGTATTTAAAATTACCTAATATGATTAGTTGCTTGGCATAGCATTGTAACTGAAGTATTAAATAAACTGTATAAGTATGCTTCTTTTTATCCATACAGTTTCTTTGTGAGGCTGAGTTTTAAGGCCTGAAGTCTTAACAAATTAATCAGCTTTCCACAGCAAAGCAAACAAAATTTCCTCCCATGCATATTTTAAGTAATCCAGGCTTGGGGGGAATGGCTCAGTCTTTGGGGATGGTGGCTTCTTTTAATTTCTGTGTAATTCTAAACCCTTGAAACTGGAGATGAGGAGCAGAAGAAGAAACGTTGCAATGCACGGTGTTTTCCTCCCTCCTTTATTAGTCCGTGAAAAGGGAGTGCAAATAAGAGGCTTCTGTGCTGTGCTGCTCTGGAGTGGAACACTGGGGTATGGTTTGGGGATTTATCACCACACAGGTGAAAATAAATACCTGTGAAAAACTCTGTGGCCTTTGCTTCTCATGGATTGTTTTTGTATAGATAATTTCTTTAGCTCTGTTGTCCCCAAGCAGCTGGAGCTCAAGCTTCCACAACTCAGAGACATTTCCCTGTGCCACACTCAGATAAGCAAGGTTGTAGCCATGGAAGAAATTAATTGGTGAATCTATAACTTGTGATGTTTCCTTTCCTCTGTATGGTAATTTCTTTTACTGATACAGAGACATTTTTGATAAGACAGTGGCAACCAGATATGCTGAATGTGTTTGTCCATAGCTACAAGAAGATGAACTGCATGCTACCTGCTAAGCAAGGCAATATATATTTCTTTTTGTAACCTTTTGAAATAATAATTATACCTGCAGCCTAGAGTATTCTAAATTGTGCTGCTATTAGATTTCTTTCTGAATAAAGACCACTTATGCATCCCCTGTGGACCTGATCTTGCAGCCAGGTGAATGGTGGTACTCCCATGTGCTGGTTTTGCATTAATTGACATTTGGTGAGGAAGGAAGAAGCCACCCACAAAGATGATTTTTTCTGGGAGGGGCTGCTAAGAGCTTCCTCTGTGCCTAGCAAAAACCAGTGGCTTTGGCCGCTGCCAGCAGAAGCCATTGTGACCATCTGCAGGCCTGGGTGAGATATTGACTATTTCACTGCACAGATGAGAGCTGCAGACCTCAGTCCTCTCTTGAGTGAGAGAAAAAGACAGAGTGAAGACGCATGGAGGAAAACATGAGGACACAAAAGAATGAGTCAAGTCTCAGATGGAAGGAGAATGAGGAGATAGCGTGGTACTGGTCTGAAAGATCTTTTGGTAAGGCCATGGAGATGGACTATGATACACTAAAATATCCCCTCTAATTCATGAGATGGGGGATGGAGTGTTCAAACTGTAAGTGTGAGCAGAGGCATCCGTAATGAAGCAAAGCAGATGTTGGAGTAGCTGTGATCCCATGAGAAGCTTGAACAGAGAGATAAGAGTGATGAAGACCCTTTGCCCCCAGGGAAAGAAGAGGATCTCTGTTCCCAGAGATGAAGATAATCTCAGAGACAGACGAAGAGAACCTTTGGTTTTGAACAGCTCATCCTTAAAACACTACCCCTTAAGCTGACATGGCCCATGAACTCAGCTCTGGGAAGGCTGTGAAAATGGGAGGAACTTCAGGATTGCAGATTTTCCAGGCAGCTGCTGTTCCTGGAAATTAAAAAGCCACGAGAGAACTGTTTCTTGTGGAGAAGACTCCATGGCATGGCCAGAGAAACTCCTCTCCTTACAAGAACTGATAAAAGAGTCTTGTAGAGGGGGTAACTGATTTAAAATCCCAGCTTTTGTCTCTACTTTGTCAGTTGGGAATGAAAAAAAAAACAGGCGGGGGAGGAAAAGTGTTCTGGAGGTTTTATTCTAATTTTCTCTCTTTTTTTTTTTTTTTTAGTCCTGTTAATAAAGTTTTCTTTCTACCTTTTAAGTTTTGAGCCTGCTTTGCCCTCCTCCTAATTCATATCTCACAGCAGGAAATGAGTAAATCATTCTCGTAGGTGCACTGGTGATTTTAGCCAGCACTAAACCCATTACATTATTTGCCACATTGGCTGGGAAACTCAAATTGGCGAACCTCAACAAAAAATTGGTGTTTCTCTACGGTTTTGAACCAAAACTGCCCCACCCCATGGGTAATCTCAGTCAGGTGGGTGCCCAGCAGTGCAGGGATCAGTCCCAGGGGTCCTAAGCAGCTGGATGCTGATCTACACCTCAGCTACAGCCACAATCTCTTGCTATTAAATAGAATGATGTGAGTCTGAATAGGTTGCAATTAATTCAGTGTGCTGGAGCCAGATGACCAAGATGAAATTCAGCCTTCATTAATGTTTCTGAGCTCTAATTTATACTCTGTATTGCTGTAGCATTTTACTTTGCTTGCAAGGCCTTGCATCTTTGCACTGCCAAAACCTGCTTTTCACCATGAGCTCTGAGTCTTCCACTGTGTATCTCCTCTGCTTTGCTTTGGAGAGTTGGAGTGAAAGGCTACTTCATCCTTCATCTGTAGCAGACTTATGATTAGATTTTAATGCAGTGGCAGGTGTCTTTTGAGCATCAGCAGGTACAGTGTGCTCTTGCTAGAGGACATAAATAAAGGCGTTTGGGTTTCAGGTGGAGAGCTGTGCCTTTGAATACCTCTTGTTCAGTCTGGAAAAGGGGAGCTTTGGGATGACCTGACTGTAGCCTTCCAGCACCTGAAGGGGCAAGGAGAATCAGAGACTATTTACAGGAGCCTGTAGTGATAGGACGAGAGGGAATGGATTCAAACTGAAAGTTAGATGGGATATTGGGAAGCGATACTTCCCTGTGAAGGTGGTGAGTCCCTGGCACAGGTTGCCCAGAGAAGCTGTGGCTGCCCCATCCCTGAAGTGTCCAAGGCCAGGCTGGATGAGGCTTGGAGCAATCTGGGATAGTGGAAGGTGTCTCTGCCCATGTCAGGAGGTTGGAATTAGATGAGCTTTAAGGTCCCTTCCAGCTCAGGCCATCCTATGATTCTATGATTCTGCTTCTGTCTGAAAAGGTTTTATATATTGCACTTTTTACAAGACAAACAGTAAAATATCAGTGATTTCTGAGATTACAGGATGCATAATTGTCTCCCATTTAGTTTCCATTAACAAAGCACAGCCATGCCACTCTCCTGCCACTCACTCTTGTCCTCAGTTCTCTCTGATACGTGCAGGCTCTTTTATATATACACACCTGTATTTGGTACTACAGCTGCAGTGTTACTTGTGGGGGTGGAGGAGGGTGTTCAAAGCATTTGGAAGAATTGGAAAAACAGTTAGATTTTACTGACTACACAGATAATAGAGTCACTATCATTGAAGTGGGTATAGATTGGATTTAGCATCTCAGTACTCTGCAGTTTTTCCCTATGTCACTTAAACAGTAGGTGAGAAATCAATGTAGAGTGTTCAGCTGAATTACTGACACAGACAGAAAATTTTATTTGAGCTGATAATTTTAGCCTGTTTCTCGTTGAATAGGAAAGAGTTAAAAATTGCCATTGAGCAAAAAAACCAGGAATTTGAAGTGTGGATATCTGACCCTGATGTTCTGAAACACAGAGGGTGGAGAGGGAATTGTCCCATGAAATTGGGATGAGCACCTCAGGATGTGGACCTGAGAGGGAAGTTTGGGTCAGCCAGTCAAGTCATTGCAGAGCAGCACCATTGAGCAGGGCAAGCATTGCATAACTCACATTTTAAACTCAAAGTAATATGCTTTTACAAGTAACATTACTGCAAAAAATTTTAGATTCATTCAGCTGCCAAGATTTGCAGTTCTGAGTTAAAAACATGTATGTAAGTTTAAACTTGGGATTTTACCAGTTAGAAATATGGTGTTGGAGGTGGTTATTACTGCATTTGTAAGCCAAGATAAATGTTATACAAAATAAATGACAAAAGACCTTGGTAAGGATCGCCATGGTAAGGATCAAATTTTTGATCTGTATATGTGCGTTAATATATTTATTGCAAAATGTAAGTGAATATTGTATTTAAGCAAAATTTTAAAATGAGATAGTAAGCATTTTCCCCAGGAAAGAGCTGGCATTTACTAGTCAAAGGCTTAACTAGTCTCAGGAAAAATTATTCTATGCTCAGGAGGGTGTTAAAATAACTCCAGTTGCAAGGGGTATCAGGACATGGTTCTACAATTCTTATTTTGAAACAAGTGTTGTCTTCCAGATATTTTTTAGTGTTGGTAGGTCAAGCAGAACTTTTTTGGGTTGCCAAAAACATTTTTAACAGACTTCCAAAATGAAAATTAACAAGGTGGGTGGACTTAGCTGCCTATAAATAGAAGATCTAATGTATTCAGTGCTCTAAAATATTTTGTCTGGCCAGCAGCTACTGCTCCAGAAATGTGTGGGTGTTATGTAGGTCCTGTCAAGTTACAGATGCTCTGGAGAATCAAAAAAACTGCCTCATCTCTAGGCTTGCTAAGGCAACTGAATCCCATTATGTCTTAAGAAAAAATAGCAAGTTTTTCCTCGAGGCAGAGAGGAAAGCTGTTCATTACACACAGTTTAAAGGCGATGATTAATGCCTGACCAGAAGTATTATGCCTTATTATTTCTGATACAGCAATAAAATGCCAAGAAGGGTGTTTGAAAATGTAAAACATGAATGAGGAAGCAGACTGTTTAAACTGGAGGGCTGTTTCATCATGTGCAAGTAGCAAATGCTACTTTTGGTAGACTGCTGTTTGCCCAATGTACTTTGAATGAATACGAGTTTTGCTGATTTCTCAGAGTATATGCTGCATATAAACCAGCTTTGGTTAATCATCATTAGAACATGAAAATGGCATTAAAGTACTTTCTAAGTACTTTTTATGACTTTTCTGCATCTTCCAGAAAACTTGTGGCATAAGCAGAGGTGTAATTAGTTCAAGATGGGATGCAGAAAAGCAGGGGTAGATATTCTGTAGTTAAAGACCTGAAAATGTTTTCCATAAGCTGCTTCTTGTACACTACTGAGAATTGCTCAGCTACATTTTAAAGTTCTTTAAGGATCATGAAATCAGGGTGATGGAAAGATGCTTTCTATGTGTATCATTTGTATTCCTTCCGAATTTGCTACATTATTTATGATGCAGTCTTGAAATTATAGTGATCTTGTATGTAAGGAAGTCTGACATTGTAAATTCAATGAACATTTACCTGCCTTGAAAAATAGATGAGTAGATGAGTATTCTTCATCATAAATGTATTATATATAATCATAGCAAACCAGACATTTCATGAAATGGTGCTCAGTGACTCCAAAGCATTCCCTTTGACTTGACTCAAGCAAACAAAATTACATGTGTTCACACTGACAATATAAAGAGTGTGGGCTTTGAGAACTCTTAAAATGTATTGTACAGAGGCAGGAATATGTCAAAGATGGATATGTAGTGTTTTTCAGTGACTCTGTTGTTTCCATGTGCATTCTTAAAATGTGAAATTTATCACACCCATTTTCATCTAAAAGGAGTGAAACACTTTGTAAACTTTGCTGCATATCACGGAAATGTGCTAAACACCAACTCTCTATAAACTGCACTTCCAATTAAAGTTATTTTCAGTACACACACAGAACTGGGAGAGCCAGTGTCAAAACACAGGGATGGCTCAAAATGCCTGATATCCGGGAAAAGCACTGTATAAAATACCAAAATGAAAAATAATGCATTGAACACGTCTCTGAGAGCTGTGGCAATGCACAGCACCTGACATGAGACTGGTGTTTCTGCCAGGTATCCCATCCCCAGACAGGTGAGCACCATTTCACATCTCTCACCTTACCTTTTTCCTGACCAAGAAACGAGGCCACGTTGCGTGTGAGTGAGTCCAGGTTCCCTCTCTGGGCTGCTGGAGGCTGAAGCTTTCACACTGCATAAAGCACTCAAGAATACTTTGCTTCATGTTCTTGTGAGGGAAAAGGGGCAAGATAATTCTTTCTGAGCTGTGGGTCCTGGCTGTTGTCAATGGAGGCAAACTCTGATGCTCTGCAAGTGCTTTTTCAAATTTTTATTGGTATTACATTGTGTTAAAATATTATAATATTGTATTAATGTTCACATTTTCACAAGGGGAAACTGCCTTTGATTTGAATGCTTCTGGTAATGTTAGTTCATTCCTTTTGATAAAGGTAGAACCAGGAGCCTTTGTAGAAGAGTCAACTTTTGGTACCCACCACGGAGCCTGTGCTTAGTACCTCTTCAATATTTATAACGGGAGAAAAAAGAAGGGGGGAAACGTTAAAAGTAAGAAGCACTAACGAGAAATTATTCCTAATCATATTACTATTCCTGAGGCATAACAGAATTCTGGAGAAATCAAATTGCAGGATGCAAACCTCGGGTGTCAACTTGTCACTATGTTACATTTAAAGTGGTTATTAAAATCATTATGCTATCAACCTGTGAAGTTTGGGCATACCAAATATAGCAACCTACTTAATTGCTCAGTATTTTGCAGTGAGTGAAAGAAAGGGAGGTCGCAGTGGAGAGAATGGTGTGTTTTCAAGGTACCCCCAAAGGCCATTTTTCCTGTGGAGTAAATGATGAATTTGTTGTTCAATATGACTTTAGTCTTTGAAAATAAAATATTTTATTAGAAATGCAGCTGTCTACATAGCTCAGAAATGGTTTTGTTGAGATCTTCCAACCATGCAGCACAATGCGTATTGATATGACCTGGTAGGTCTAATTGTGTTATTGGCACTGCTGTTCTCATGGGAAATCAGGTTAAAATGAACTGATATTGCCAATACCTGTGTCTAGAATACTTAGGGTCAGGTGTCAAAGTCTAAATTCCTATGGGAGTAAAGCTGGAGAAACTCAACTGAACTCCAGGTTTATATTTGTATAAGGAGCAACTTGATTCTTGGTTATCATACTGTAGAGACTTGGCTGTGAAAAGGCTGAAAGGTGATTCTAGGATAAAACAGTAAATTACAATATTGCTACAGTAACTACATAAAGCAGTCAATGAAAATGTATATTCGGGGAGTGGACAAAAAAGACAAAACCCCAAACCTTCACCAATTAGTTTTGAAGAGCACATTTACTCAAAACGGTGTGTTGCCCCCATAAAAGTGAAGAATGAGGAAAAAAGTAATTTCTCCAAATACCATAAAGTTATTTACTTTATTTCTTTGTACTGTTTGTCCCCATTTCTTTAAAACTGAGATTTTTTTTTCCTTGTCCTACACCAGGCATAGTATAAGGCTGCTGGTGCAGAACCCAGCAAGGCTCAGCTGGGATGTGGTAACTTCACCACACAGTACCTGATGGCACTGCATTCATTGCACAATCACTGAATTTTCAAGGTGCCATTCAGATTCAGTTTTGGTTAAGGGCTGGAGGGCAGTCAGTCCTTCTTGCTTACCTGTTGTGTTTCTAGATTTCAAAGAAAATGCAGAAAATTTAGCTGCAAACACTGAAATAATTTATTGAGCAGATTTCTGCAGCCTATGGATGTCATCCATCACAAATTTTCCTATGTATAAAAAAATCAGAGAAAAGAAAATATAAACTTGATCTCCTCTTTCTCAAATCTAATTTTATGGTGATTAGACCAGTGAGAAACGTGACTGGAGGTTAGCATTCACTATTTGTTCTTTTTCCCCTTCTGACTGGCAATTCTTGCTCTGTCACAGTATGATTCATTAAGACAAGCATGTACTCTTTGGTGAAAGATCTGAGTTGAGGAACATGTGCTTCATGTCCTCTCCCCAGGATAATTTGTTGAAGATAATGTAGTTTTTGCCTGCTGAAAGTGTCTGCATGTGTTCCCTCCTTCCATCTGGCCATGGGAGCTGCTGGCAGTGGCGCTGTGGGTACACCTGTGGGTTTGTGAGGTGTTTGCTGGGAGAATGGACGCTGATATTGCATTAATGAGCACAGCTATTACCAATCTTAGGGTGGGTGCACTGGGAAATTCAGGCACACTGTCCAGTAGGGAAGTACACGGTATCACCACTCTTGTTTCAGCTCTCCCTGCTTGCCAGTAAGTTGGTCTGGGAGGAGAGCACAATAAGGGATCCTACAGACTATGAAATATCTGCTTCCTTCCTTTGCTCCCTTATATTTTTTTCTTTTTTAAATTGAGATACCATTTTCTCACTAGAGGCATTTATTTTTCCTGTAAGACTTTCTAGTAGAGTTGTAATTATTAGTTGTATAGTCCCTACAAGGAAACTTGATGTACTAACACATACTCCTTTTTGTGTAGAAGGCTTTCGGCCTCCTGTGAGTTTATTATTTAATTTTGGGTTGTCTCTATTTAGAATTAGTTAGCACACATGTATAAAAGTTATTAATATACCCACTCATCCAAACGAGGGATACTCTCCCCACTGGGATACACCACTGTAATTAATTCAAGCACACATTCAGGAAACTCATGTTCTTGTTTGAAGCTAATAAGATATTTGTAACATAAACATAAACTTTTTCCCCTGGAACTTCTGTGCTTTCTTGGCATCTCACTCTTGAAGGCAAACTGTCCTTTTCTATGTGTTTGTACAGTCCTGGTCCCAGCAGATGGACCTTACTGGCATTCTGTTCTTACATCAATACAGATGTAAAATATTGTCATTTAGGAAGTGACTGGAGTAGCAGACTTTTCTTATAAAATCTCAGACAAAGTCAGCCCACAATGAATTTTAGCATTTGCCATATGACATCCATTTAAGAAAGCTGATTTGCAGCTTCTGTGAGTAGCTGTCAGAGATAAAACTATCCCTTTATCTCTCAGCTGATACGAAACTTCATTCTAATACAAAAATCCTGGGAAGATTATAATTATACAGAGGCAAATAACTGCAAAAAATTGCCCATCCTCCTTGGAAGGAAGGAAAAAGAAATTCCAGGTTTTGAGAAACTGTTCTAGTGGAAGAGGTTTCTGTGCTGAGGGCAGGGGGTTGGACGAGATGATCTTTAAGGTCCCTTCCAACCCAAACCATTTTGTCATTCTAAATTGTGCCATGTTTATGTTTTTTTCATTTGTTTCAAACCATTTATATTAGTTGTTCAGACTGTACCTAGAAAATCACACAAACTGTTAAAGCCAGCAGGGTTACCTTTCTGTTCCTGTGAAATAAAGGCAGAGTAAAAGGGCATGGCTGAACTGAGTGGGGGGATTGGGGTGGAATTTGCTTGGGAAACAATAGGCAGTGCTGCAGTGGCAATAAAAGACAGGCCTTTGTTGGTATGGCCTGCTTATATGAATTTATGGTTTGGTTATATGAATTTATAAATTTATTGAGAAAAGGTTCAAATTCACTTCCAAATTGAGAAAAGTGGGTGATGTGTTGCTGGGTGGGTGCCTGAGGGCTCTCTGGGTTCCTCAGTGCCTTTTGAAGGCTCCTTTGTAGGAATCCTAGTATATGTTGAGGCCTGCTGACCTGCAGTGCCACTCTGATTCTCAGGCAGATGTAATTGAAGGTAGCATCTCCTGTTTGCCTTTACTCCTTGTGGTGGTGCTTCCTAGAAGTGTTGGGATAAAGGAGAAAGAAAAGGGACAACAAATTACCCATTTCCTTTTGCCAGTTAATTTCATCTTCTCAAGTTTGGCTCTGTCAGCTGTAATTTTATTGCCATGAAGCATCTCAAAACCTGTTTGCTTTGGAGCAGCAAATGTTCTTATGGGAAACTACTCCTTTAGATTGAGCTTTCAGGATGATGCCTGCCCAGCCTCTCTTGGGCTTTGGTTAGAAACACAAACACAGAATAAATGCCCAAGGTGAGTTTCTGAAGAGCGAGTGTGGCTGTCTGAGGCAAACAGCCCAAGCTGATTATGTGCATCACTTTCTTCCACTGCACTTGACCCCGACACATTTTGCAGCAGGCAGGTCCTCCTTATTCCATCACTGCCATGGTTAAAGACAGTGGCCTGTCAGCTTGTTTCTTGCTGAGGTCAAACACATCAAGCACGGTGGGACATCAACATGATCAGATCTAAATTGCTTGCTGCGCCGATTTCCAGCTGTATTGTAGTTTAATATCAAATCTCCTGGTTTCCTTGCAGGTGTAAAAGGCACAAGTGGTGTTGGGGGAACAGAGGGGGAAAAAAAAACTGTGAGGAGTTAATTACTGATTTGTTTACTGATTACTGATCTGAACTTCCAGACCAGGGAGAGCTGTGTAGGCATGGATTGCAGAGCTCTGCCACTTATTGACTGAATTCACTGGTTTAGAATAGAGTTATTTCAAAAAAGCTTTTTTTGAAAGAAATGTTGGTGATGCAGTAATACGAGCATTGATTATGCCTGTGGAAACACAAAATATTTTTTCAGAAATATTTCAGACAAATATCAGCATTTGAAGACAGTTACATCATTTAAAATGGACTGTTGAGTGAGTTTCATGATCTTGTGGGAGCTGTGCACACAGAAATCTGCTGAACAATATCAGTTGTTACAACTTTTGTCTGACTATAGCCTGGTGCTACATTTGTGTATAATAGTAAAGCTCCCAAAACTGCAGCTTTTGTCCCAAACATGTAATATCACATTTTAAACAAAAAAAGGGGATGTATACTGAGTCTTAAGGTTGCCTTCAGAAAGCTAAACTCAAGTCTTGTCTTGCTTACTGTTTTTTTTTAAGCATCACATTGCAGGACACTATTATTGGCCTGTTGAGACTATTTTATATATATACATATAGAGAGAGAGAGAGACTATTATTGACTATTATTGGCTGTTCTTGTCTTTGGGCTGGGAAGTCTTATAGAAATCAAATATTTTTTTTTTTCCAGATATGTCCTTCATATCTAGACAGAGAAATGAGCAAAAAATGGTTCTTGAAAATGGGGGTACCAATCTATAGTTCCTTGAGACTGAGGTTTCACATCTTCACTAACTTTGAGGTCTTAACTTTCCCTGGGAGATCTGGTTCTAGCAGGTTAGATCCTATAATTTAGAAAAAAATTGCTTCCCAACATAAAAGGTATGCAAACTCCTAAACAGAATTTCATACATACAGAGCTGAGAGGAAAATGCAAACATTTTAAGTTTGTTAATTCAACACATCCTGTTGATGGAGAGTTTAGAGGAACTTTTTTTGCTTTGATGTATTACTGATTTTATCAGTCCTGATCAAATCTATGATTTATATGCTAAAGAAAGTTAGTATCTGTAGTTCATCAGCACTTTTCTTTCCCTCAGTCTGTTCCCTTTTATTGAGAAGCTTTTCTTTGCTATTAAAAATGGACTGAATCTGTGCTCTGCCAAACAATTGGAATGAGAGGGAGCTGAGAGAACAGTACTTAGTTCTCCCCTGTTACCTGGATATAAATGGCAGGAAAAATCAGCTTCAATGGGCTTTAGAAACATGTGTGAAATGAGGGAAGAAAGATTGCCAGGAGACCTTCATTCTGTTGGTCTGTGTTTCAGAAAAGCTGCCTGAGAGCCCACCCCTGTAGAGGCTCTGGGAAGGCAGCTCCTTTTTGTGCTGTAATTAGTGGAAAGGTAAGTGCTGTTTTCTTGGCAGGTTTTGGCAACTCCTCAGCCTTTCATTCACACTTGTTTTCTGTTGTCATTCTGTAAGAGAGCTGCAGCGTGCTTGGGGCTCCTTTAGAGCCTTGACAGGAAAAGTAACTGATGTCCCAAGCATGGAGCCTCCTCCTGTGCTGTGCTTTCTGCCACCTGTAACTTAACTAGCTGAATCAAATGGCAGGGATCCTTCAGCAGGAGTACAGGAGGCTTGGTTACTGTTGTACCAAGTGCTCTTGAATTTCTGCATGTTCAAACCATTTTTCCAGGTACTCTCACAGTTTGTATTCGCGTATTTTAAATGAGGAAATCTGTTCACCCCAAATATATCACTTATCATGTTGCTAATATATGTAATTCAGTATTATAAACATGGAATAAATCCAGTCTGAAGTGCAGTCTTTAAAATTATGTCAAGTTACATCTGTTGAAATGAAACCTGTAAAATTGCTTTTCCATGATGAATGCAGGCATGGATGATTTCTTTTTAAAATAAAGATAAAATTAAAGTTGTTATTTGCATTCACTCTGCTGTTTTCATACTAAAACCCATGAAAAGACCACACAGTGATCAACAGTTGGAGTGAGCTGTTGCATGAGGGTAGCTTTTGCAGGGCATCTTTAGCTTGATTCAGGTCAGGTGGGCTGAAATGAAACCATCTGGAGCAAGTCTCATTTTGTGTGGCATTTAACAAGTGTGAGATGATAATTGCTGTCGCTGAAGCATGACTGCTTTTGTAATGAACACTTTCTGCTAGCAGTCAGGGTGTATAGCTCTGTGTGTGTAACGCAACACGCTTTAATCTTAAAATAATCAGTAAATTTGCAGTTGAATTTATTGTTCAGTCAAGTTCTGTTTCACAGAGGTTCTAGCTTCTACAGTCAAATGATCAGTGTTTCCTTTTAGTTACATAGCACTGGAGAGATCCTGTGAAAAACGAGGTTCACATAATTTTTATAGAATTTAAAAGTTTAATAATAAAAAAAGACAATTAGGAGAAAAAATAAAGTAAAGTATACAGATACGGCCGGGTGTCTCTGCATTCAGCCAAGAGAGCACACCTTAGTGACAAAGGATTGTCCCTTAAAAACAGAATCCTACTACATATCCATAAATTCTCATGTATATTCATACATTCTTCTCAGGATCTTTGGTGTTCTGTTTAATTTTCTCTTGCCCCCTTCCCAATAGATCAATCCTCTTGGCACCATCGAGATTTACATTCCCTGATACCATAAATGCAATGAATTCCACCCCCAGAGTTCTGGTCACTGCTGTCTTCACCTGGATAAGATAGTTTACAAAAGAGAAAAAAAAAGAGTCTCCAGCTATCTTTTTCAGTCTTTGGGTTATACAAACAAAAGTAGTTTTTGTTTTAATGCTATGTCATAGCTTAACATATATGTATTATACCACTACTTCTAAGTTTCATTAATAACAGAAATAAAGAAGACTGTATTATTTCAGCTAAATTTTCTAATCTTATACATATAATATTCATTATAAGACTTGCAAAAAGCCAATAATATGATATGCATTTATAACAATCCTGTACACCTTTTTTCTGTATACATTTTGCTGTATACATTGCTGCCTACTATCCAAATGGTTCTGTGGGCAATCAAATCAGGAGAGCACGGGTTTAAACTGCTCAGTGCAGTTAAGTGCTGGCCCAGCACGGCACGTTTGCTCTCTCCCCTGTGCTGTTGTGTCAAATCCGTGTTATCTGATTTTACAGTGGTGTTAATGTGGCTCTCTTGTATTTAGGTGCTATTGCTTGACTTCACCTTTCCATTGATCTTGCCCATGGGTGATGCTGGTGTCACCTTTCTGCTCCTGTCAAGTCAATACTTGCAGCAGTGGATTAAGAGCTACTCCCCTCAGGCTGGAAAAATGAAAAAAAAAAAAAGAGTACAGGAGCATGGCTTTGCTGAGGAAAAGGTACCCCTGTGCCAAGAGCAGAGCGGGTGGGGTGCTCCTTCATGTGTGCGAGGGCTGCAGAAAAGTTGTCAGCTTTCTTCTGACATTAATAAGTGCCAGCATATATGCCATGATCCTCTGTTCAAGAATTCTTCCCCCAAACTCAACCTAGTGTTGAAACCCTAAAATGCAAAATTAGAAGTACTAGTGTGTATCTGTATATACGAAATCTTGTATATATGTCACTTTTGGAGAAGGAACAGGACTTGAAAGTCTAAAATTTTGTCATCATTATGTAAGCAGAGACTGTTTTGAAACATTATTTCAATGTTCCAGAGGTAGGAATCCAAACCATAACATAGTAATAAATCATAATAAATACTACTGTAATCAAAATAATAAAACACCTGCAACAGAACATTCTCAGTATAAGAAAACCTTCGAAGTGAGGTACAAAATGCCATGTTTTGTAGGACAGAGGTGTTACATTTTTTTTCAAGAACATTACTGCCTGTCCTTCTGATATCTTCAGCTCCCCAAAATAAAGACTGAAGCAACTAATACTGGCGCCAGGGAGCTCTGAGATCATGCAAGCAGACAAATATTAAGAACTTGCATTTTTACTTTACTGTTGAACTTTTTTTTGTCTACTACTCC